>NC_088609.1:34424678-34522999 GCF_036013475.1 Columba livia
CCTATCCTTAAACCCTAACTCTTACCTTAACCCTAAACCTAACCCATAACCCTAAACCTAACCCTACGGCTAATACTAAACCCTAGCCCTAACCCTAACCCTAACTCTAAACCTGACCCTAACACTACCCCTATACCTAAGCCCTAATCCTAACCGTAACCCTAACCCTAATGCACCCTAACCCTAACACTAATGCTAACCCCTAACTCTAACCCTAACCCTATTCCTAAACCCTAACCCTAACCCTAAACCTATACCCTAACGCTAAACCCTAAATCTAGCCGTAACCCTAACCGTAACGCAAACATTAACACTAACACTAACCCTAACCCTAATCCTAAACCCTAACCCTAACAGCTAAAACTTACCTCTAACCCTAACCCTAAACCTAACGCCTAACCCTAAAACTAACCCTAAACCCTAACCCTAACCCTAACTCTAACCCTAAGGCTAACCCTAAACTTAAACCCTAAACCTAACACCTAGCACTTTACCCCTAATGCTAAGCCTGACACTAAGCCTTAACCTAACCCTAAAACCTAACTCTTATCCTAACTGTCATCCCAACCCTAACCCATTACCCTAACCGTAACCCTAACTCTAACCCTAACCCCTAACTCTAACCCAAACGCTAACCCCTAACCCTAACCCTAACTCTAACCTTAACCCTCACCCTAACCACTAACCCTAACTATAACCCTTAACCCTAACCCCTAACCCTAACCCTAAACTTAACCCTAAATCCTAACTCTTACCCTAACCCTAAACTTAACCCATAACCCTAAACCTAACGCTAATACTAACCCCTAGCCCTAACCCTAACCCTAATCCTAACCCTAAACATTAACGCTAGCCCTAACCCTAATGCTAAACCCTATCCCTAACACTCACCCTAAGCCCTAACCCTAACCCTAAGCCTAGCCCAAATGGCACCCTATTCCTAACCCTAACCCTAAAGCTAAACCTAATGGCACCCTATTCCTAACCCTAACCCTTAACCTAACCCTAACCCTAACCCTAATGACACCCTAACCCTAACTCTATACCCTAAACCTTACGCTAACCCTAACCCCTAACCCTAATCCTAACACTAACCCTAACACTTACCCGTAACACTAACCCTAAACCTAACCCCTAACACTTACCCTAACCCTAACCCTAAGCCTAACCCTAAATCCTAACCCTAACCCTAACCCTAACCCTACCCCTAACCCCTAACCCCAACCCCTAACCCTAACCTTAACCCTAACCATTAACCTAACCCTAAACCCTAACCCTAACACTAACCCTAACCCTAACCCTAACTCTAACCCTAACCCTAACCCTAACCCCTAACCCCAACCCCAAACCCTAACAATAAACCCTTAACCTAACCCTAAACCTTAACACTAACCCTAACCCTAACCCCTAACCCTAACCCTAACCCTAAACCTAACCCTAACACAAACCCCTAACCCTAACCGAACCCCTAACACTAACCCTAACCCCTAACACTAACCCTAACCCTTTCCGTAACCCTAAACCCTTACCCTAAACCTAAACCCTAACCCTATCTCTAACCCTAACCCTAACCATTACCCAAACCCTAACACCTAACACTAAAGCTAACCATAACCCCTAACTCTAAAACTAACCCTAATCCTACCACTGTCCCACAACACTGACCCTAACCCTAACGTAAATCCTAATCCCTAACCCTAACCCTAAAACTAACCCTAACCCTAACCCTAAACCCTAACACATATCACTAACCCCTAACACTAACCCTAACCCATAACACTAACGCAAACCCTAACCCTAAACCTTACCCTAAACCTAACCCTAACCCTAACACAAACCCTCACCCTGTCCCTTAACACTGACCCTAAACCTAACCCTAAACCATAACTCCTAACCCTAACCCGAACTCTAACCACTAGACCTAACCCTACACCCTAACCCTAACCCTAACTCTAACCCTAACCCTAATCCTAAATCCTAGCCCAAACACCTAACACTAACACCTAACCCTAACCCTAACCCTAACTCTAAAAGCTAACTCTAGCCCTAACCCTAACCCTAACCCTAACCCTAACCCTAATCCTAACCCCTAACCCTAACCCTAACCCTAACCCTAACTCTAACTGTAACCCTAACCCTAACCCTACACCCTAACCCTAACCCTAACTCTAACCCTAACCCTAACCCTAACCCTAACCCTAACCCTAATCCTAAATACTAGCCCTGACACCTAACAATAACACCTAACCCTAACCCTAACCATAAGCCTAACCTTAACCCTGACCCTAACCCTAATCCTAACCCCTATCCCTAACCCTCACCCTAACACTTAACGCTAACCCTAGCTCTAACACAAACCCTAACACTAACACTAAAGCCTAACCCTAACCCCTAACACTCTACCGCTAACCCTAACCCTAACCCCTAACCCTAACCCTAAACCTAACCCTAAACGCTAACTCTTACCCTAACACTAAACCTAACCCTAACCCTAACCCTAACCCTAACCCATAACCCTAAACCTAACACTAAAGCTAACCATAACCCTAAACATTAAGCCTAAACCTAAACCCTAACCCTAACCATAACCCTAACCCTAACCCTAACCCTAACTCTAATGGCACCCTAACCCTAACCCTAATGGCACCCTAACCCTAACCCTAACCCTAACCCTAAACCTAAACACTAACGCTAAAATATAAAAATAAACCCAAACACAAACGCTACCCCAAACGGTAAACCCTAATTCTAACCCTAACCATAATCCTAACCCCTAACCCTAACACTAACCCTAACCCCTAACCCTAAACCTCACCCTAAACCCTAATCCTAACCCTAACCCTAACCCTGACCCTAACCCTAAACCCTAATCCTAACCCTAACCCTAACCCTAACCCTAACCCTAAAACCTAATCCTATACCGAACGCTGACCCTATCCCTAACCCTAAACCTAACCCTAACCCTATCACTAATGGCACCCTAAACCTAACCCTAACCCTAACGCTGATTATAACCCCTAACCCTAACCCTAAACCTATTCCTAACCACTAACGTTAACCCTAATCCTATACCCTAACCCTAAATCCTAAATCTAACCCTAACCCTAACCCTAACCCTAACCCTAATACTAACCCTAATACTAACCCTAACCCTAACCCTAACCCTAACCCTAACCCTAACCCTAAACCTAACCCTAACCCTAACCCTAACAATAACCTGAACCCTAACCCTAACTCTAACCCTAACCCTAACCCTAATGGCACCATAACCCTAACCCTAACCCTAACACTAATGGCACCCTAACCCTAGCCCTAACCCTAAACCGAATGGCACCCTAACCCTAACCATAACCCTAACCATAACTCTAACCCTAACCCTAACCCTAACCCTAACCCTAACCCTAAACCCTAACACCTAAAACTAACCACTAACCCTAACCGTAACCGTAAACCCTAACTCTAACCCTAACCCTAATCCTAACCCGTAACCCTAACAGTAACCCTACCCCCTAAACCTAACCCTAAACCTAAACCCTAATCCTAATCCTAACCCTTAACGTAACCCTAACCCTAAACCTTAACCTAACCCTAACCCTAACCCCAACTCTAACCCTAACCCTAACCTTAATTGCACCCTATCCCTAACGCTAACCCTAACCCTAACCCTTATCCTAACCCTCACGATAACCCTAACCCTAACGGTAACCCTAATTGTCACCCTAATCCTAGCCCTAACCCCTAACACTAATCCCTAAAATTTACCACTAACACTGACCCCTGACCTTAATCCAAACCCTTACGCTCATCCTAACACTAACCCTAACCCTAAACCCTAACCCTAACCCTAACCCTAACCCTAACCCTAACCCTAATGGCACCCTATCCCTAACCCTAACCCTAAACCTAATGGCAAGCCAACCCTAACCCTAATACTAATGCTAAACCCTAATCCTAACTCTAACCCTAACCCTAAACCTAACCCTAAACCCTAATCCTAACCCTAACCAGAACATTGACCCTAACCCTAGCCCTTAAACTAAACCCTAACCCTAAACCTAAACCTAACCCTAATCTTAATGGCACACTAACCCTAACACTAATGGCACCCTAACCCTAACCCCAACCCTAAACCCTAACCCTAACCCTAATCTTAACCCTAACCCCTAACAATAACCCCTAACATTTACCCCTAACATTAACACCTGACCTTAACCCTAACCTTTACCCTAATACTAACCCTAACCCTAACCCTAAACCCTAACCCTAACCCTAACCACACCCTAATCCCACCCCTAAACCCTAATCCTAACTCTAACCCTAAACCTGAACCTAACCCTAAGCCTAAACACTAACCCTAACCCTAATCCTAACCCTAACCCCTAACACTGACCACTAACATTTACCCCTAACATTAACCCTGAACTTAACCCTAACCCTTACCCGATTCCTAACCCTAACCCTAACCCTAAACCCTAACCCTAACCCTAACGCTAACCCCACCCCTAAAACCTAATCCTAACTCTAACCCTAAACCTGAACCTAACCCTAAACCAAAACCCTAACCCTACCGCTAACCCTAATCCTAACCCTAACCCCTAACACTAAACCCTAACATTTACCCCTAACATTAACCCCTGACCTTAACCCTAACTCTAACTCTAACCCTAACCCTAACACTAACCCTAACCCTAACCCTAACCTTAACCCTAACCCTAACCCTAACCCTATCCTTAAACCCTAACTCTTACCTTAACCCTAAACCTAACCCATAACCCTAAACCTAACCCTACGGCTAATACTAAACCCTAGCCCTAACCCTAACCCTAACTCAAATCCTAACCCTAAAACCTAACTCTAGCCTTAACCCTAATCCTAAACCCTGTCCCTAACCCTCACCCTAACCCCTAACCCTAAACCTAGCTCTAACCCTAACTCTAACAATAATCCTAACACTAAAGCCTAACCCTAACCCCTAACCCTAAACCTAAGCCTGAACCCTAACTCTCACCCTAACGCTAACCCTAAGCCCAAACCTAACCCCTTACAATAACCATAACCCTAACCTCTAAAACTAACCCTAACCGTAACCCTAACCCTAACCTCAAACCCTAACCCTAACCCTAACCCGAACGCTAATCCTAACCCCTAACACTAACCCTATCCTTAACCCTAACCGTAAACCCTAACACGTAACCCTAACCCCTAACTCTAACCCTAACCCTAACCCTTACCCTAAACCTAACCCTAACCCTCACCCTATCCCTTAATTCTGACCCTAACCCTAATACCAAACGATAACTCCTAACCCTAACCCGAACTCTAACCCCTAACCCTAACCGAAACATAAACCCTAAACCTAACCCCTAACCCTAACCAAACCACTAACCCTAACCATAACCCTAAACACTAACAGTGACCCTAACCCTAACCGTAACCCTAAACCCTAACCCTAAAACTGAAACCCTAACCCGAACCCTAACCTTAACCCTAACCCTATAGCTAAACCCTAACACCTAACACTAATCCTAACCCTAACACCTAACTCTGATCTTGACGTTAACCCTACCACTATCCCCTAACACTGACCCTGACCCTAACCCTAAACCGTAACTCCTAACTCTAAACCTAACCCTAACTCTAACTCCAAACCCTAACCCCAATCCTAACCCTAATCCACAATATTAACCCCTAACATTTACCCCTAACACTAACCCCTAACCCTAACCGTAACCCTAACCTTAACACTAACCCTAACACTAAAACTTACCCTAACTCTAACCCTAACCCTAACCCTAAACCTAAACCCTAACACCTAAAACTAGACCTAAACTTAACACCTAACTCTGATCTTAACCTTAACCCTAAAACGTAACTCCTAACTCTAAACCTAACCCTAACTCTAACTCCAAACCCTAACCCCAATCCTAACCCTAATCCACAATATTAACCCCTAACATTTACCCCTAACACTAACCCCTAAACCTAACCGTAACCCTAACCCTAACACTAACCCTAACACTAAAACTTACCCTAACTCTAACCCTAACCCTAACCCTAAACCTAAACCCTAACACCTAAAACTAGACCTAAACTTAACACCTAACTCTGATCTTAACCTTAACCCTACCCCTGTCCCCTAACACTGACCCTAACCCTAATCCTAAACCGCAACTCCTAACCCTAACCCCTAAACCTAACCCTAACGCTAACCCTAACCCTAAACCGCAACTCCTAACCCTAACCCCTAAACCTAACCCTAACCCTAACGCTGATCCTAACCCCTAACCCTAACCCTAAACCTATTCCTAACCACTAACGTTAACCCTATACCCTAAACCTAAATCCTAAATCAAGCCCTAACCCTAACCCTGACCCTAACCGTAACCCTAACACTAAACCCTAACTCTAACCCTAACCCTAACCCTAACCCTAACCCTAACCCTAACCCTAAATCTAACCCTAACCCTAACCCTATACCTAACCCTAACAATAACCTTAACCCTAACCCTAACCCTAACCCTAAACACTAACCCTAACACTAACCCTAACCCTAACCCTAACCCTAACCCTAATGGCACCCTATCCCTAACCCTAACCCTAAACCTAATGGCACGCTAACCCTAACCCTAATCCTAATGCTAAACCCTAATCCTAGCCCTAACCCTAACCCTAACCCTAACGCTAATCCTAACCACTAACCCTAACCTTAACCCTAACCCTTACCCTAACCCTAACCCCTAACTCTAACTGTAACCCCTAACCATAACCTTAACTCTAACCTTAACCCTCATCCTAACCCCTAACCCTAACCCTAACCCTTAACCCTAACCCTTAACCCTAACTCTAAACTTAACCCTAAACCCTAACTCTTACCCTAACCCTAAACCTAACCCATAACCATAACCCTAACCCTAACGCTAATCCTAAACCCCAGCCCTAACCCTAAACCTAACCCTAATCCTAACCGTAAAACCTAACTCTAGCTCTAACCCTAATCCTAAACCCTATCCCTAACACTCACCCTAACCCCTAGCCCTAACCCTAACCCTAACCCGAACCCGAACCCTAACCCTAACCCTAACCCTAACCCTAAACCTAACCCTAAACCTAAGCCTAAGCCCTAACTCTCACCCTAACGCTAACCCTAAACCCAACACTAAACCCTTACAATAACCATGACCCTAACCTCTAAACCTAACCCTAACCGTAACCCTAACCCTAACCTCAAACCCTAACCCTAACTCTAACCCTAACCCTAACGCTAATCCTAACCCCTAACACTAACCCTATCCTTACCCCTAACCCTAAACACTAACACCTAACCCTAACTCCTAACTCTAACCCTAACCCTAACCCTTACCCTAAACCTAACCCTAACCCTCACCCTATCCCTTAATTCTGACCCTAACCCTAACACTAAACCATAACTCCTAACCCTAACCCGAACTCTAACCCCTAACCCTAACCGTAACCCTAACCGAAACCTAAACCCTAAACCTAACCCCTAATCCTAACCAAACCCCTAACTCTAACCATAATCCTAAACCCTAACACTGACCCTAACCCTAACCGTAACCCTAAACCCTAACCCTAAAACTAAACCCTAACCCTAACCCTAACCTTAACCCTAACCCTAAACCTAAATCCTAACACCTAACACTAATCCTAACCCTAACACCTAACTCTGATCTTGACCTTAACCCTACCACTATCCCCTAACACTGACCCTAACCCTAACCCTAAAACGTAACTCCTAACCCTAAACCTAACCCTAACTCTAACTCCTAACTCTAACCCCAATCCTAACCCTAACCCATAATATTAACCACTAACCTTTACCCCTAACACTAACCCCTGACCTTAACCCTAACCCTAACCCTAAACCCTAACCCTAACCCTAACCCTAACCCTAACCCTAACCCTAACCCTAACCCTAACCCTAACCCTAACACTAACCCTAAAACTAACACTTACCCTAACTCTAACCCTAACCCTAACCCTAACCCTAACCCTAACCCTAACCCTAACCCTAACCCTAACCCTAACCCTAACCCTAACCCTAACACTAACCCTAAAACTAACACTTACCCTAACTCTAACCCTAACCCTAACCCTAAACCTAAACCCTAACAACTAAAACTAAACCTAAACTTAACACCTAACTCTGATCTTAACCTTAACCCTACCCCTATCACCTAACACTGACCCTAACCCTAACCCTAAACTGCAAGTCCTAACCCTAACCCCTAAACCTAACCCTAACCCTAACCCTAACCCTAACTCTAACCCAAAACCCTAACCCCTAACCCTAACCCTAACCCTAACCCTAACTCCTAATACTAACCATAACCCTAACCCTAACCCTAAATCTAAACCATAACACCTAACCTTAAACCTAACCCCTAACTCTAACCCTAACCCTAACCACTAACACTAAACCTAATCCTACCCCTAACCCTAACCATGTGCCCTAACACTGACCCTAACCCTAACCCTAAACCGTAACTCCTAACCCTAAACCTAACCATAAAACCTAACACTAACCCGAACCCTAACCCTAACATTACCCCTAACACTAACCCCTAACCCTAACCCTAATTCTAAAACTAAACCCTAACCCTAACCCCTAATCATAACCCTAACCCCTAACCCTATCCGTAACCCTAACCGTAAACCTAAACCCTAACACATAACACTAAACCTAACCCTAACACCTAACCCTAACCCTAACCCTAACTCTAACCCTAACGCTAACCCTAACCCTAAACCTAACCCTAAACCTATACCTAAGCCTCACCCTAAATCCATACCCTAACCCTAACCCTAACCCTAACCCTAACCCTAAACCCTAACTCTAACCCTAACCCTAACCCTAACCCTAACCCTAACCCTAACCCTAACCCTAATTCTAACCCCAAACCCTAACCCCTAACCCTAACCCTAACACTAACCCTAACCCTAACCCTAACCCTAACCCTAACCCTAACCCTAACCCAAACCCTAACCCCAAACCCTAACCCCTAAGCCTAACCCTAACCCTAACCCTAACCCTAACCATAATTCTAACCCTAATCCTAACCCTAACCCTAACCCTTATGACACCCTAACCCTCACTCTAATGGCACCCTAACCCTAACCATAAACCCTAACCGTAACCCTAATGGCACCCTATCCCTAACCCTAACCCTAATGGCATGCTAAATCTAACCCTATCCCTAACGCTACATCCTAATCCTAACACTAACCCGAACCCTAAACCTAATACTAAACCCTATTCCTAAACCAAACCCTAACCCTAACATTGACCCTAACCCTACCCCTAAACCTTAACCCTAACCCTAAACCTAAACCTAACCCTAATCCTAATAGCACCCTAACCCTAACCCCAACCCTAAACCCTAACCCTAACCCTAATCCTAACCCTAAGCCCTAACACTAACCCTTAACATTTACCCCTAACATTAACACCTGACCTTAACCCTAACTCTAACCCTAACCCTAACCCTAACCCTAACCGTAACCTTAACCCTAACCCTAACCCTAACCCTAACCGAAACCCTAAAACGTAACTCCTAACCCTAACCCTAACCCTAACCCCTAAACCTAACCCCAAACCCTAACCCCTAACTCTAACCCTAACCCTAACCCTAAACCATAACATTAACCCTAACCCCTAACCCTAACCCTAACCCTAACCCTAACCCTAACCCTAACCCTAACCCTAAACCGTAACACCTAACACTAAACCTAACCCTAACCCCTAACTCTAACCCTAACCATAACCCTACACCTATCCCCTAACACTGACTCTAACCCTAACCCTAAACCTAACTCTAATCCTAACCCTAACCCTAACCCAAACCCTAAACCTAAACCTAACCCTAAACCCTAAGCCTAACCCCTAACCACTTAACCCTAACCATAACCCTAACCCCTAACCCTAACCCAAAACCTAACCATACATCCTAACCCTAACCCCTAACACTAACCCTAACTCTAACCCTAACACCTAACCCTAACCCTAAACCTAACCACTAACACTAACCCTAACCCTAACCCTAACCCTAACCCTAACCCTAACCCTAACCCCTAAACCTAACCCCAAACCCTAATGCCTAACACTAACCCTAACTTTAACCCTAAACCTAAATCCTACGCCTAACCCTAAACCAGAACATTAACCCTAACCCCTAAGCCTAACCCTAACACTAACCCTAACCCTAACCCTAAACCCTAACACCTAAGCCTAACCCTAACCCTAACACCTAACCCTAACCTTAAACCTAACCACTAACACTAACCCTAACCCTAACCGTAACCCTAACCCTAACCCTAACCGTACCCCTTAACACTGATACTAACCCTAACCCTAAACCATAACTCCTATCCCTAACCCGAACTCTAACACCTAACCCTAACACTAAACCGTAACCATAAACCCTAACTCCTAACACTAAACCTAACCCTAAGCCCTAACTCTAACCCTAATCCTAACCCTAATCCTAACCCTAAGCCTAACCCTAACCCTAACCCTAACACCTAACACTACACTTAACCCTAACCCCTAACTCTAACCCTAACCCTAACCCTAACCCTATCCCTAACCCTAACCCTAACCTAACCCTAACCCTAACCCTAATTCTAACCCTAAGCGTAAACCTAACCCTAAACCCTAACCCTAACCCCTAACCTAAACCCCTAAACCTTACCCTAACCCTAACCCTTACCCTAACCCTAACCCTAAACCCTAACCCTAACCCTAACCCCTAACCCTAAGCCCTAAACCTTACCATAACCCTAACCCTAACCCAAACCTAACCCTAAACCCTAACCCCAACCCTTAACACTAACCCTAACTTTAAACCTAACCCTAAACCCTAAGCCTAACCCTAAACCCTAACACTAACCCTAACACCTAAGCCTAACCCTAACCCTATCCCTAACCCTAAATCCTAACCCTAACCCTAAACCTTAACCCTAACCCTAACCCTAAGCCCTAACCCTAAACCCTAACCCTAACCCTAACCCTACCCTAATCCTAACCTTAAACCCTAAACCTAACCCCTAACAAGCACCCAGACCCTTTGTTCAGAAATTTGGGTATTTCATGAAGGGTTTGTGTAGTTTTGCGACTTTCATGTGAGTTTGAGGAAATAGTTTTGGGGTTTAAAGGGTGATTTGATTGTTTTTTGGGGAATATTTTGAGGGTTTAATTGGTAAATTTGGGGGTATAATGGTGGATTTGGGGTTTTAATGGGATCTGCGGACATTGGGGCGACATTCGGGTGCAAGGGGGGCATTTTGGTGGATTTGGGAGTTTCTTTTTTTGTGGGGGGCGGTTCTGACCCCTCTCTCCCTCCCAATAGATGTGCTGAGCAACGTGTACATGTCACTGTTTTTGTGGGGGGCAGAAACCCCAGGACACCCAATGGGCCTTGGGGGCCTATCCACAGGCCATACATGTGGGGCTGGGTTGGCGTTTTTTGGGGAAAACCCGGGTTTGTTTGGAAAAAAAATGAGGTTTTCGGGGCCTTCGGGACTGCAGGGTCGAGTCAGGCCTGGGCGGTTGCTCGGGGGGAGGGGGCGGGGGGGTGCTATGGGGCGTGGCCAGGTAATTGCTAGTGGCTAGGGGGATTGTTGAGTGGTTGCCAGGGGGCGTGGTGTTGCTAGGGGCATGGCGACGGGTTCCCTATCTAGACGGCGGTTGCTAAGGGGCGTGGCGTTGCTAGGGACGTGCACATGTTATCCTTATATAGGCCTGGGGTTGCTAGGGGACATGGTGTTGCTAGGGGTGTGGCCACAGGGTCTGTCTGGGCCTATAGGGTTGCTTCAGGCCTTGCCGGTTGCTATGAGGGGGTGGTTGTTGGGGGCGTGGCTAAGGCGACCCCAAGGCTTTTCCTATAGGGAAAAGGGGTCGCTAGGCAGTGTGGCGTTGCTAGGGGGCGTGGATAAGTCCCGTTCTCCCCCAAAGAGGAGCGGTTGGAGCCCAAAACCGCAACATTGCCGACCTGCACCTCAACCGCGCCACCGTGAGCCAACGGGAAGCCGGCAGGGGCGGGGCGGGGGGCGTGGCCACCGCGGTTGGACAATTAGCGTCAAAAACGGGGGGGAGCGGGTGCAGCGCGGAGCGGCAGGCGTGGCAGCCAATGGGGAGCTGCCCGCTGTGTGCCGCAGCCAATCAGCGCTCTCCGGCAGCTCCTCCTATACCAGGAGAGCTTCGGGGCTGCACTGGACGGCCTGAGCCTCGCGGCTGCGCTGGCGCCCGGGTGGTCGGAGCCTCGGCGGCGCCACGCCCACCTGCTGGACTTCCTGGAGAGGCTGCGCGCCGCGATGGCCAATCGGGTGAGAGGGGCGGGGCTTCGGTGGGCGGGGCCTGGAGGGTGTATTTAAAGGTGGAGCATGTGTTTGAGGCATTTTAAGGGGGTTTTGGGGGACATAACGAGGGTTTGGGGCAAAACAGGGTAATTAAAGTGATTTGGGGGCAACTTAAATTGATTTAGAGGCGATTTAAGGGGCTTTTGGGGCGCTTGTAATTAAATTAACAGAAATAAGGGGGAATTATAGGTAATTAATCAGATTTTGGGGGCATTTTAAGGGGATTTTGAAGCAAAACAAGGGAATTCGTGGGGAATTAAGGGTTTTTTTGGATGTCCCAGGTGCGTCCCCGGTAGGGTGAAGCTGTCGGCGGGGGCTGGAAGTGGGCGGTGCCTCGAGCAGAGGCGGGGCCAGCGACGGGCTCCACCCCCTGCGGCCAGGAGCCAATCCCGGGCACGCAATGAGTGTGCGGGTCCTGTTCACCCTGAGCCCCCCGGAGCGTGTCCAGTTGTGAGTGACAGCTTCCAATCAAACTAGGGGACCCAGAAGTGCCCCAGTGGACTCAGGTGTTTGGGAAAGACCCAGGAGTGCCCCAAGGGACCCAGGGGTTCAGGAGGGGACCGAGGAGTCTGGGACGGACCCAGGAGTGCGGGGGGAACTAAGGAGTTCAGGGGGGGAACCAGGAGTGCTACAATGGACCCAGGTGTTTGGGAGGGACCCGGGAGTTCTGGGGGGGACCTAGGAGTTCAGGAGGGCCCCCCCCCCATCACATGACCCCGCTGTCCATTCAGGGCGCTGGGCGTGGCCGTGGGGGGCGGGGCCCTGGCCGTGGTCACCATGTACAGTTGGGGGGTGGGGTGGGGGAGGGGCTGTCGGTGCCCAGCCCCCACCTGACCCTGCACCAGCACCTTCACCAGGGACAGGTAATGGGGGGGCTGGGGGGACTGGGGTCAATGGGAGTCCATAGGAGGGAACTGAGAGGGGGTTTGTGGTCACTGTTTTATACTGGGATGTTACTGGTTTATACTGGGGGGGACTGGGAGGGGTTATGAGGGGTACTGGGTTATACTGGGGCAAACTGGTGGGCTCTGGGGGTCACTGGTTTAAACTGGTGCGACTGGTGTTTACTGGTGCGACGTTCTCGTTCCCGGGTGTGAGGGTCTCATCTCCACTCTCCCTATTGGTCAATGGGAAGCGCCTGCCCCGCCGCGCGCTGGCCCCGCCCCGGCTGGCGCTCTCGGCACCGCCCCCACTGCCGGACGCGCCCCCGGCGCCGGATTAAAAGCGCCCCGATTGGCTGGAGCTTCCTGCGCCGCGGCCCCATCGCCATCTTGAGAGGGTCAGTGCCTGTCTCCATAGTTACGGGCGCCATTTTGGGAGGGTCGGCGCGCGTCTCCATGGCTACAGACGCCATTTTGGGAGGGTCGACGCTCATCTCCACGGCATCCGCCATCTTGGGAGGGTCAGCGCGCGTCTCCATGGCTACAGACGCCATCTTGGGAGGGTCGGCGCTCGTCTCCATGGCATCCGCCATCTTGGGAGGGTCAGCGCGCGTCTCCATGCTTACAGGCGCCATTTTGGGAGGGTCGGCGCTTGTCTCCACGGTATCCACCATCTTGGGGGTGTCGGGGCGGGTCGCGGCTGCCATCTTGGGAGGGGGCGGTGTCTCCATGGCGACGGGCACCATGTTGGGAGGGTCGACACGTCCCGCTACTGCCGCCATCTTGGCTTCCTCCTCCTCCTCTTCCAAAATGGCCTCCAGGTCCGGCAGGTCACGCGGCGGCCCCAAGATGGCAGACAGGAAGCAGGTGGAGAGTACGCCCTCCGCCTACGACAGAGGGCGGGGCTGAGGGGCCCTCCCGAACTTCTCGGGTCCGCACCCCAGCTCCTGGGTCCCACCTGCAGGATCATGCGGGGCTCCAGCGGCGGGAGGGGAGGCGTGGCAGCTGGTTCCAGTTCCTCCTCCAGGGGGCTCCCCAGCGCGGCCATCACCGTCTCGTATTCGCTCAGCGCCCCCGGGGGGACCCCTCCTTCCCTTACCCCCATCCCGCCCTGGAGGGGTCGCGTCCCGCTGGGGGGCGGGGGGAGGGGCAGCCACGCGAAGCTGCTGTGGGGGCACCTGAGGGGGGTGGGGAAGGGGTCAGAATCAGCCCCGCCCCTTTGTGCCCCCTCCCCCCGCCAATACCTCACAGCAGGAGAAGCGGGGGGGGGGGGCGGCCCAAGGGGGGCCCCAAGCGCAGGAGTTGCCACAGAGCATCATCGGAAATGGGGGTTGGCCCCGCCCACAACGGTTGGGAGGGCGGGGCTTGCAGAGCTCTGCGTCCCCATTGGTCCCTATGTCTCTATGGTTCAATCTATTGGTCAGTATGAGTTTCTATGGTCTCTATAATCTCAAGGGGGCTCTATGGGTCCCCACGTCACTTATGGGTCACCCCACAGCTACAAACCATCCGTCCTTTAATCATCAACTCGTAACGAGGTATCAAAATTAAAAGGGGGGGCGGGGCCTGGGGTGGGGGGACGGGCCACGACAGCATGAGCACAGGGGCAGGAAAGGGGGCCTATTGGGGTGAACGGGGGCAGGTTTGGGGCTTTAGGAATCATCCTCCCTGTTGGCGCTGTCCCGGTCATCCTCGCCTCCTTCGCCTCCTTCTCATCCCCCTTGATGGACTCCAGCGACGGGAACACAGAATTGGGACCATTTCACCCAAAATCCAAATTTCACCTCCAAATCCCAAAAATTCACCTCAAAACAGCCAAAATTTGCCTCAGAATCACCACATCGCTCTCAAAAGTGGAAGAATTTACCTCAGAATTGCTAGAATTTCCTGATTTTTTCTATTTTTGAGATTTTTCAAATTCTGAAAAATTTCAAATTTTGAGAATTTTCAAATTTTGAGGATTCTTTATTTCTGCAAATCTTGAATTAGATTCTTCTTTATTTGAAGATTTTTGAACTATGATTTTTTTAATTGAAAATTTCAAAATTTCAGAATTTTGAAAATTTCAGAATTCTGAATTTTTTTAATGACTTTTGTAAATTCGGGAATTTTGACAATTTCAACATTTGGGATTATGAAAATTTTTGGATTTTGAAAATGTTGCTATTTTTGAATTTTGAAAACTGAAATTTTGTAAACTCAGATTTTGAAGATTTCAAAATTCGGGAATTTTGAAAATGACATTTTCAATTTTGAACATTCTGAAATTTTGACAATTTTGAAATTTTTGAAATGTTTGAATTGTGAAAATTTTCAAATTCTGAAAATTCAAAAAGGAATTTTGAAAATTTCAAAATTTTGAAATTTCAGAATTTTGAAAATTTTGAATTTTGAAAATGTTGGAATTTGGGAAATGTCGGTGTTTGACGCATCCCCGCCCCCACCTGCTCGTCTCCCGGCTCCTCGGCCTCCTCGTCATCCAGCGGGTCTCCCTCCTCCCCTGACTCGTCGGCGGTGCCCGCAGGCTCACCCTTCCCCCCTGCACCGCCGTTGTTCTCCTTGTGCTCCTCGGCCTTCTCGCTCTTCTGCTCTGGGGGAAGAAGGCCCAGAATGTTAAAACCGGGGGGGTTGCCCCGGATTTGGGGGTTTTGACGGAAATTGGGGGTTCTGCCCCACATTTGGGTTTTTGACCGAAATCGGGGGGGGGTTTGCCCCAACACACTCTGCTCACAGTTGATGCGCTCCAGGCTCTCTGCTTGATCTGTCTCAGCTCCTTCTTGATGCTCTGCAGGTCATCGCCCTTCACTGCGCCACCTCAAAATCGCAAAAATTTACCTTAGAATCGCAAAAAAACACCTCGGAATTGCCAAGATTCACTCCAAAATGAGCCATTTACCTCAAAATTGCAAGTTTACCTCAAAATGGCCAAGATTTACCTCAGAATTGCCAAGATATACCTCACAATTGCCACCATCTTGTCCCCTCAGCCACCATCTTGTCCTGTTTACCTCCCACCCACCATGTTGTCCCCCCTGCATCCATCTTGTCCCAAACCCTTTGGCTGCCATCTTGTCCCAACCCCTTTGGCTGCCATCTTGTCCTGTTTCTCCTCCAGCAGCCATGTTGTCCCCCCGGCTGCCATCTTATCCCAACCCCTTTGGCTGCCATCCTTTTCCCTTGGCCACCATCTTGTCCCAACCCCTTTGGCCGCCATCTTGTCACCTTCCCCCCAGTGGCCATGTTGTCCCCCTGGCAGCCATCTTGTCCCCCCAGCAGCCATGCTGTCCCCTCTGGGTCATCTTGTCCCCTTGGCTGCCATTGTGTGCCCTACCCCCCAGCGGCCATGTTGTCCCTTCCCCCTGGCGGCCATCTTGTCCCTTCCTCCCCGGCAGCCATCTTGTGCCCCCAGCAGCCATGTTGTCCCCCAGCGTCCATCTTGGCCCCCAAACTCACGTTTCCCGGACTTGGAGGAGGATCCGTGCTGGGTGCTCTTGGAGTTGAAGCTCTTCCCAAACTGGGAGGTGTTCCTGCTGCCCCCGGACACGCGCTGGCGCTTGGAGGGGACGACGCCGCGGGGGGCGATGGGGGGCGGCGATGGGATGCACACCAGGCAGCTGTACATCCTGCAGGGGGTGCCCAGACACCTGGTTTTGGCGGGAAAAACACCTGTTTCAAGGAGCAAAACGGCGGGGTTTTGGTGGGAGACGGAGCATGGGGACGTACGTGGGGTGTAAGTGAATTAAAAGGAGTTTTAATTTAAAAATGTGCATTTTTGGGGAAGGAATAGGGGTTTGGGGGTAAATTTGGATTTGGGGAGAAAAAAGGGGTTTTGTTGGGGGGAAAAAGTGGGGTTTGGGGGGGAATGGTGGAAAACAGTTTTGGTGAGAAATGGGGTATGGTGAGGTACGTGGGGGTTTAAAAAAAGAATAAAAGGGTTTTTTGGCAAAAAAATAGGGGGTTTTCGGGAAAAAAATGGGGCTTTGAGGTAAATTTGGATTTGGGGAGAAAAAAGGTGTTTTTTTTAGTGGGAAAACGTGTTTTTTTGGGGGGGAAAAAGGAGGAAAACGGTTTTGGCGGGAAGTGGGTTATGGGGAGGTACGTGGCGTTTTAAAAAAGAAAAACCTTTTTTTGGAGGAAAGAATAGGGATTTTTGGGGAAAAAATGGGAGATTTGGGGAAAAAAGGGTTTTTTTGGGGGGAGAAAATAGGTTTTTGAGGAAAAAGGGCATTTTTTGGAGAGGATAAAAGGGTTTTTTGGGAAAAATTGGGGATTTTTGTGGGGGAAATGGGGGTTAAAATTGGGATTTTATGAGGTGAAAAAGTTTTTTTGTTTTTTTGGGGTTTTTTTAAGGGGGTTTTATGAGGGGAAAAGTGGCTCTTTTTTGGGGGGAAAAAAGGGTTTTTTTGGGGAAAATCAGGTTTTTATGAGAGGAAAACTTTTTTTGAGGGAAATAATGGGGATTTTATGAGGAGAAAAATGGGGTTTTTATGAAGTAAAAAAGGGGTTTTTGGGGGGGGGGAAATTGTGATTTTATGAGGTAAAAAGGGTTTTTTTTGAAAATGGAATTTTTATGGGGAAAATGAGGGGTTTCTTGGGGGCAAATAGCTTTATTTATGACAGAAAAAAAAAAAAAGGTGTTTTGGAGGAAAAAATGTGGGGTGTTTTTTTGAGGAAAACGGGGTTTTTATGAGGAGAAAAAGTAGTTTTTTTGGGGGGAAAAATGAGGGGTTTTTTTTGAGGAAAGGGGTTTTTAATGACAGAAAAAGGGGTTTTTTTTGGAAAAAAATTGGGGTTTTTTTGGGGGAAATGGGGTTTTTATGAGAGGAAAAAAAGTGGCTTTTTTTCGGAAAAGAATGGGGTTTTTTGAGGAAAATAGGTTTTTATGATAGAAAAAAGTGGGGTTTGGGGGGGGAATGGGGTTTTATGAGGCAAAAAAAGGCTATTTGGGGTAAAAAGAGGATTTTTTTGGGGAAGAAAAGAGCTTTTTTGGGGGAAATGGGGTTATTAAGAGGAGAAAAAAGGTGGGTTTTAGTGGGAAAAGGTGTTTTTTTGGGGGGAAAATGGAGGAAAACGGTTTTGGCGGGAAATGGGTTATGGGGAGGTATGTGGGGGTTTAAAAGAAGAAAAGGGGTTTTTTTTTTAGGAAAAAGTGTTTTTTTGTGGAAAAGGGGTTTTTATTGGGGGGGAGAAAAGGTTTTTTTGAGGAAAAAAGGTGTATTTAGGAGAGGAAAAAAGGGGTTTTTTTGAAAAAAAAAAATGGGGGTTTAGGGGCAGAAAATGGGGTTTTTATTAGGATAAAAAAGGGTTTTTTTGGGGAAAATTGGGATTTTATGAGGTGAAAAAAGGGGTTTTTTTAGGAAAATGGTGCTTTTATGATGGGATAAAAGGCTCTTTTTGGGGGAAATAAAGGGGTTTTTGGGGAAAATCAGGTTTTTATGAGAGGAAAACATTTTTTGGAGAGAAATAATAGGGATTTTATGAGGAGAAAGATGGGGTTTTTGGGGGGAAAATTGGGATTTTATGAGGTAAAGAAGGGGTTTTTTTTTTAGGAAAATTGATTTTTTTATGAGGTGAAAGTAATTTTTTGGGGGGAAAATGAGAGGTTTTTTGGGGGAAATGAGTTTTTTTGGGGAAAAGGGTTTTTTATGACAGAAAAAGGGGTTTTTGGGGGGGAAATGGGGTTTTTTTGGGGGAAAAAATGTGGGGTTTTTTGGTGGGAAAATGGGGTTTTTATGAGTGAAAAAAAGTGGGTTTTTTGGGGGAATGGGGTTTTATGAGGCAAAAAAGGCTTTTTGGGGTAAAAAGAGGATTATTTTTGAGAAAAATAGGGTTTTTTTGGGCATGAAACAGGGTTATTATGAGGAGAAAAAATGTGGTTTTTAGTGGGAAAATGTGGGTTTTTTGGGGGGAAAATAGAGGAAAATAGTTTTGGCGGGAAATGGGTTATGGGGAGGTACGTGGGGGATTAAAAGAAGAAAAAAGGGGTTTTTGAGGAAAATGTGGGTTTTTGTGGGGTAAAAAAGGTTTTTTTTGTGGAAAAAAGGGTTTTTGGGGGAGAAGAGGCGTTTTTGAGGGGAAAAGAAGATTTTCTGCGAAAACGCCTTTTTTTTGGGGGGGAATAGGGGTCTTTGAGGGAAAAAGGCATTTTTTGGAGAGGAAAAAAGGATTTTTTGGGGCATTCCCCTGCCCAACTCCTCTGGCTGCCATTTTCCCAGGCAGCTCCCTTGAGCCTTATTCTGGGGAACACAGCACAGAAACCCAGCAGTGTCGGCAGAAAAGGTTGCTGGGGTTAGGGATCTGGGACCCTTCACGAAATCGGGATGTTCCCTGTGGTTTTTGCTGCCATGTTGGGCTGCAGTTTGGGTTTTTTTCTCCGAAACCCGGCTCCTGGAGGGCTGGTTGGCCTGGAGGGGTTGGTGCCCTTAACAGGAACAAGTGAGGGTCAGCTTCTTGCTCTGCAACAACGCATCCTGGAGCAGCACGGAAAGGAAAGGCTCAGCAAAAGGAGCACTGAATCCTTGATTTGAGTTCATTTAATGATTTTTCCAGGATCTTACAGCCATGCAGTTGGCACGGTGCTGTGCGCAGAGTTTGCAGGTGGAGCTGCCCCACCACCGGGGACCGCTCGGTGGGTCACGGACCAGAGAATCCCAAGTGGGTGATGGAGAGGACGCTCGGCACAAAGCGCCTCTGCCCCGAGATGCCAGCATGAGACAGGAGGGTCCGTCCTCCCGTCCCACCACTCTGCAGGGGCCACAGTCCCCAGAGTCAAAATACGGGAAGAACAAGCCCAGCCCTTCCTGCCAGAGCGGAGCAGAGCACCTCGAGGGGAGGCCCGGCCCTAGGAAATGCCGTACATGGGCTCCTTGGTGTCTCGCTGTCTGTCCAGGTACCCCAGGGGCTGGTGGCGCGGGAACTTCACCTGGGGAGGATGGTAAATGGGCGGCCGCACAAATTCAAACACAAGCTCTCTCCTATCTGTTAAGGGGTGACACAGAGCGATAGCGAGACAGCACAAATCCGAACCCCAGGCCCTCCCCACCGCTAACAAGGGCCCCCCACACCAACCAGGGCTGGTCGAGCACGCCCTGGTGAAGGCTTTCAATGTTATTTTAAAATGCTCATTCAAAATGGGCTTTTAAGAGGCTGTTTCCTCAGACTGCTGTTAGTTTGGGGGAGGATGGCTCCATAGGCGCCCAGTCTGTGCTGTAACAGCTCCCAGACAAGTGCCGGGACCAAGCAGGAGCCCACGGGCACAGCTTGTTCACCAGCCCTGTGCCTCACCCCAGGGCTGCGTCACGGCTCCCCAGCCCCCGACACGGGCCATTTCTCACTGAGGAGCTGATGGAAGACCCAGGTAACGCAGCTGTCCCATTGGCACTGTTGACATACCAGCCCTGCCGGGGTCATGGCATCCTCATGCTTTCTGTACAAGTCAAACGTGCTCAAGGTTCACATCTTGAGCCTGTGGCTGGAAACAACACACAAGCATGAGAGCTGAGGTGATTCTCTTTTCTTGCAGCACTCTGGCAGGCAACTACTTCCCCACAGCACTCCTGAGTCTATGAAACAGAGGTGGAAAAGGAAGGCACATCAAAACTTCTCCCAGCTTCTCCAGACCTCTGCACTTTTCTGCTCCAGGCAGGAAAAAAAACCACTTTCTTAACGGCCTGGTTTAAAGCAACAGGACAGCACAGTGCTTGCAGGGCTGGGATTGCAGCTTCAGGTGACACACAAACTCAGAGCAGCCCTAAAAACCCTGCAGACTCCAAGGAACTTGCTCTCCTCCAGCAGTAACGACCTTGTCATCAGAACACGCAAGAACAGCCTGGCCAAGAGAGTGTGAACCGCCCAGCAACAGCCTCACTGCCCAGGACCTGGGCCCAACATCCTCGCTGGAATCGATGGGGCAGTTCTGGCTTGAAGAGCAGGAAGATGAAGTGATGGCAGCCAGTGCCCACGGCAGGGAAGGGGGGCAGGTGACGGCAGATCTTCTTCCCCGACTGCATGTCATTGCCTGGGATGTTCGTCCTGAACACACACAAGTTTACTTCACTATATATCCATTCATTTCCTTCCCTTAGGGCCAGCAGATTCCCCCAGGATTGCACATCACTCTGGGCTACGTTGTGACGCAACCTATGCCCTGTTTGACAAGCAAACAGACAGCAGAGGCTGCTTTCACTGGGAAAAAAATATCACACTCAGCGTTTTGAAAGCCAAACAGCAACAACACCTGAACTCCTGCATCTTTAGCAGGACCCAGAACATGGGCGTGAAGAAGCCACTGGCAGGAGCACCAGAGAACCACAGAACTGTCTCAGCAAATCCTTATTCCAGAGCTCTGTTGAAGGAGTTTCTGCCCGCTCCGCCGGGGCTTTCCCCGAGCCCAGCAGCGCGGCTCTGCCGTGCGGTACTCACACCAGCCAGTGCAGGTACTCCGAGTGCGCGTCTCTTCAACGTCCTTCTGCAACAGAGACTTCGTGATAGGATCACAGAATCATTTGGGTTCGAAGAGACCCTCAAGATCACTGAGCCCAACCATAACCCAACTCTGGCACTAACCCGTGTCCACAAGAACCTCATCTACACGTCTTTTAAACTCTTCCTGGGATGGTGACTCCACCACTGCCCTGGGCAGCCTGTTCCAGTGCTCTACAACCCTTTCCAGGAAGAAATGTTTCCTAATATCCAATCTGAACCTCCCCTGGCACAACTTGAGGCCGGTGTTCGCATCAACCCCAAAGTGAGAACCCCCAGACCCGCTTTGAACCAACAGGGCAGCTCAAGACCACCCAGCAATCCTTTCCTAGCAGAAGAGTAACTCGTTCTTATAGGACTGAGCTTCAAATGAGAACTTGACAGAGGTAATTTCAAGATTAAAGGGACTTCTCGGTCAGCTGCTTCACCCTGCCTCAGTTTCCCAGAGCGAGCAGTGGCAGCTGATGCACCTGCCAGGCAGACTGCTGAGGGAGAGGAGTCTGGGGGAAAACAAAAGACGGGAGTCAGGGAATTGCTTCCACTACACTGCAACACCGGTCCTGTCTCATCTCTCAACTGCTAGAGCTTTGGGGAGGCTACAATCTTTCCTGCATATGTAACACATCCCTATTCAGATGATACAGCATCATCTCTGCCTGTGCAGCCAAAAGAAACAGCAGCAAACAAGAGCAGAGGGAAACCATCCTGTTTAAACATGTTCTTTGTAAAGAACCTGCTACTCACCTGGATTTGTGAGCAGCACAATCCGCAGGGAGCCTTTATCTGCCTCGGATGACACTGCAGGAGGACTGGAAGCCTAAATGAGCGACAAAACAGAATGTCTGTCACTGAAACAACACATTCCATTAAGATCAGGTCATGATTTTCAAGGCAAAGAACACGAACCGGTCACAGGCACAACCAGGACCCAGCACAGACCAGGCATGGCCGCGACACCAAATCATCCAGCTCCACCGGAGAGCCCCCAGAGCCTTAAGAAACATCAGCCTGCTGACAGACAGCCACCCTGTTGCAAAGTTCTGTCTTTATCACATCCAAGAAACAGTTTGGATTGTCACAGAGGAAATACTTTTCTAAACAAAATCCCCCAGGGCAGACAATGCCCATGAGGAGCTTCTGAGAAAACCAGAGGCTTCCCGTGGGGCCAAGGCTGTGCCCCACTCCCCTCACACACCTCTGACGGAGTCACCATGTTCCCATAGCAGACCGGCACGGCGTGCTCGTCTTCCTGGCTGTACTCCACCCTCAAGATGATGCAGCGGGGAGTGTGGCCCCTCGGAACAAGTCACGAAACACCACACAGTGTTGGGACATAGCTAATAGAGAAGGGGCATGGCTCTACTGATCCGTTACATCAGGAAAATTTGTTCTGAGTTAGCGTGAGTAGGCCTCTGTTAGCATGAGTCTGGTGTAGCATAGTGGAAAAGTACTGAGCGGTTACTCTCGGTCAACTGAGCGTTTAGATAAACAAGTTTAGGGAACTATCTCCAGCAGGGTGAGGAGGTTGCATTCCAGAGAAACCGCAGGAGGGTTGAGTTCATTATATATGCTATCCAATCAATAGGTGACGAGTAGGCATAATTATTGTATACTATCCAATCAATAGATGACGAGTAGGCATAATTACTGTAAGTCTTATATAAACCAGCTTAATGTATCAATAAATTGAAGTATGCTTTATCACTCATATTGAGTCGGCTGCATTTCTTCCTCCGTCCGCTCGGGTCTGGAACTCTGATGGAAGTTCTCTCCGCAACACGGTGCTCGGCCACGCGCTGCTTGTGGAACGGGCTGCTGCTCTTCTCCCACTCAGCTCTGACCTCATCGAGGGGGATCAGCGCTGCGAGGAGAGGGAAACGCTGGAGGTGACACCGGAGGACCCAGCGCGGCCAGGGCAGGGAGAGGGTGGCGGGGCACAGACCTGACCAGAGCCACGCTGCTCTTTCCAGCTTGGCAATCTGGCAGTTCTTCTTTCTTGCCTTGATTTCCTTTGCCCACAGCAGCTTCTCATGCAGCAGGCTGATGTCTGTCTTTGGCTCTTCAGACAGGGGTGAAAAAATCACATAGCTGATAAATTCCAGTACCCAAAATACCCAAACACAAAACGCCTGCAGAGTGTTAGAGAGGCTGTGAAAGAGACGCAAACTCCAAGACAGCAGAGACTCGAATCTACCACCTCTGCCTTCTCTCGGCACCTCCACGCGTCTGCCGCCTCCTCCTCCCCCAGCTCATCCCAACCCCAGACCCAGCGGTTTCCCAGCCGAGGAGCAGCCCTGGTCTCTGCAGCCAAACTGGGTTATTTGCTCCAGGTAGTCTAAAGCTCTGGTTCCTGCTCTGGTTCCTCTGACACTACTGGGTTTAGGACAAGATGAAACAGCCTCAAGTTGCCACAGGGCAGGATAGGGTTGGATCCTGGGAACAATTGCTTCCCCAAAGGGCTGTTGGGCATTGGTACAAGCTGCCCAGGGCAGTGATGGAGTCACCATCCCTGGAGGGGTTGGACAGATGGAGATGAGGTTCTCAGGATATGGGGCAATGCTGGGGGTGGGTTATGGTTGGACTCGATGGTCTTGAGGGTCTTTTCCAACCAAATGATTCTATGATTCCAAGGAATCACTCCTCTACTCTGTTCCATGTCTCTTGGCAGGTCCTGGCCAGCCTCCCTCCTCCCAGAACTGCATTCGGTTCCCTGAAACATTTGCACTCTGCAAACTTCTACATCAGAAAAGGGCCCACCTTGTGCCAAAGCCCCTCATCAGCTCTTTCCAGAGCACAGTTTGGGGCAAAATGCAGCCCCAGCAACAGCTTTCTTGACCTCCAGCAGCAAAGCCCCGCATGGCGCAGCCCCTTGGGCGAGTACCTGGCTGGGGCTGCTGTGCTGCCGGGCCGTCTGCCCCCAGTTTGGCTCCCTGCTCTCCTTCTCCGCCAGCCTCAAGGACTGACTGAAACTGCGGGATTTTTCCAGGGCTTCTAAGTTGCCGACATCAATATCCTCGTTGGGCATTGGCCCCAGTGGGGCTGCCCGCGTGAGAGCACATCTGGGAATGGAGAGTGAAGAGAAGCTGCTAAATTCATGTACAGTGTGATTCACTTACAAAAGACGCACCCATTGTAAATGCTTTCAGAGCACCTGCAAAACGATGTGAGGATGATTCACAGAATCACAGAATGCCAGGGATGCTGAGCGACCTCGAAATCTCATCCAGTCCAATCCCCCGGCTAGAGCAGGAACACCCAGATGAGGTTACACAGGAAGCTGTCCAGGCAGGTTTGAATGTCTGCAGAGAAGAATGTCTGGACCTTCCTGGGCAGCCTGGTCCAGGCTCTGGCACCCTCACTGGAAAGAAATTTCTTCTCATATTTCAGTGGAACCTCCTGTGTTCCAGTTCGCACCCATTGCCGTTTTTCCTGTCACTGGTTGTCACCGAGAAGAGCCTGGCTCCATCCTCCTGACACTCACCCTTTCAATATTGATCCCCATGAATGAGTCCCCCCTCAGTCTCTTCTTCTCCAGCTCCAGACCCCCAGCTTCCTCAGCCTTTCATCACATGGGACATGCTCCACTCCCTTCAGCATCTTTGTTGCCCTGCACTGGACTCTCTCCAGCAGTTCCCTGTCCTGCTGGAACTGAGGGGCCACAACTGGACACAATATTCCAGGTGTGGTCTCCCCAGGGCAGAGTAGAGGGGCAGGAGAACCTCTCTGACCTACTGACCACCCCCTTCTAACCCACCCCAGGTACCATTGGCTTCCCGTCCACAAGGGTCCAGTGCTGGCTCATGGTCACCCTGCTGTCCCCAGGACCCCCAGGTCCCTTTCCCCTACACTGCTCTCCAACAGGTCCTTCCCCAGCTCAGACTAGAACCTGGGCTTGTTCCTGCCCAGGTGCAAGACTCTACCAGTGTGTTAGCATTCAGGACACATAACCACGGGTGTAGTTATATGCGGTGCTTTATTTCAGCGCTGGGAAACCAGGGGTTCGCACCCAAAGCTGGCTTCGACCACTGATTCAAACTCCACTATATTTATACAATTTGGTTACATACATATTCATTAAAGTTACAACGTGTATATTGCATATTCATTAGGTTACACAATCATTTCACAATATCAGTTGCAACACCTTGGAACTACTCTAAGCATGTGCAGTGTCCTCTGGTGGTCGTTCAGGGGGTCTTCAGGATGAAGTAAGTAGTCTTCATCACTAGTGTACTTTTCACCTTTCATCACAGCACATGCACACTTCGCATAAAGTTATATAAATTCTTGGATGACAGCAAATGTACCTTCTCAGCACATCTTATTCTTTTAAGATAAGATAAGTACTAACTTTCAGTTCTCTAAAATATAAGCTCGTATATAACCTGCATAGCTTTTACGATAAGGTAGGAATCTTGGATATGGTCTGCAGAATCAAAACACAGCCCACAAAATTCAGTTCAACTATAACATTTCCCCCCTTTGAAAATGCTTTTCTATTCCTAGACAATGCATTTTCACTACATTATGTTCTCCTTATAAGCCGGAGGGTAGTCAAAAGTGGGTCTGCTAAGAACAGTAAAGATGCGGTCGTTCCTGGCGTTTGATTGACTTATTTGATGCTTAATACAAGCATACAGCAAAAAGAACAGAGCAACTATAATAGCAAGCAAAAATAAACTTTCCAATAACGAATGTACCCATCCTCCCAGGTTCAGGTTCAATTTGCCTAGCAAGGCCCCAATCCAGCTCTGCTCTACGTCTTGTTTTTCCACTTGCAGTTCCTTTTTTGTTTGGGTTAATCGGGAAATATCTTTCTCCACTTCAGAGGTTACGTTTGGGATATGAATGCAGCAATGATCAACCCTATCCTTTAAATACCCACAAACCCCATTTTCTTTTAGCAACATTATGTCAAGTGCCATTCTGTTCTGCAAAGTCATTTTGGTCATAGCTTGCAATTGTATATTGAAACCTCGAAAACCCTTTTTGGTTACCCTTGCCAATCGATCCATCTGTCCAATTAATCTGTCAATCATTTCTCTGTTTCTATCGGCTGCGATTGGTGCAAAGAAGGATTCTAATGCCCAGCCGAATTTAACACTACCCGATGGTTCGTGCCACACATCATCTTCATCTATCTCTCGTTTGTGCCTAACTTGTAGGAGTTCTTGCCTATTCTTCAAAGGTGACCTTTTCCAAATGGGACATAGGGTTGGTAACCCCAAAGTAACCTCCCTTACAGGTCCTGCTATCGGTAAATGTGTTGTCCAGGTTCCATCACTTAAGGCCCAAACCAAATGTCCCACACTGCCTATAGTTCCTCTACAATCTGTCTTATCTCCATCAACGCCTATTTTGATCCTTTGGATCCAATTGTTTCTGACGAATGCAACCTGCGATTACTGCAACTTTAATGATGGACAGAGGTATTTCTCTCACACCTGTCTGGCAGGTTATTACTCGAGAGCAATTCCACCACGGTACTGTTACTCCTCTTGTTACATTGGTCCATCGTATACACCATGGAAATGCTTCACTATATTGATATTGCTGTACTATACTCAACGTCCACATGTTATTCCATGATTCAGTTATGTTCTGATTATCCTGATCTTTACATTCCCAATAGGTCCAATTAACCTTTTCATATGCCATCTTGGTAATTCATTTTTCATATGTGCACTCTACTCCTATTTCCTTTTGTAATTCTATTGGACCTCCAAGGTCGTATATGATACGCCCTATATTTTCTTTTCGGCTTATACAGTTTTCTCTTGACATTATACTTCTTTTAAGTCCACTTTTTGCCCATTGTTTGGTTGGCACTTGCTCCAGCCTGGTGCGAGATTCACATACTATCTTACCAGTTTTATTCATTCTCGGTAAGGTTGTAGATATTATTCCCCATTGTATTGGGTCTTTGGCCGATTTCGGAATGGGAAGGCAAGCAGTGATGCTACTGGCATTTTGGGTTCGTGCAAAATCTCGAATTAGTCCTATCATCAGATTCTCTGCCTGATTCTGTCCACTCTGCACTACTTGTGGCATTTGAGTGTTGTCACTATCTCCTATAGCCCTTTGTGTCCTACATAATGGCTCTCCAGCGACTTTGCAAATCAGCGTGGCATATAGTCTGGGTACATACACTACTATAAACACAAAAAGATAACAAAAGCTAGACATCCTGCGTCGTGATTTTAAGTGTGGTTGGACGCACTAGTTGCGATTGCCACCATTTTAGGACTTTCTTCACTCGGGTGTAGTGTACCCAGGAGTCTATTTCAGCAACCTTGATCGCGGTAAATGTAGTTAAAAGTACTTGATAGGGTCCATCCCAACGTTCTTTTAGAGGATCTTCTCTCCAAGTCTTTATACACACCGTGTCTCCAGGCTCTATATCATGTACCAGATTCTCAAGTGCTAGTGGGCGATTCCACACGAATGCGGATCTGAGCCGATTCAATATCCTGCCGAGAGACAACACATAATTGTATACATCCTGATTACCTTTTACATGTACACTTGGATTCGGATCAGGTGCTTCATATGGTTTGCCATACAAAATCTCGTATGGACTTACGGACATTCCGCTCCTACGTTTAATCCTAATTCGCAATAACGCTATTGGTAAGGCCTGTGGCCATTGAATTTTTGCTTCCTGGCAAATTTTGCTAAGTTGTCGTTTCAATGTCTGATTCATTTTCTCCACTTGGCCACTAGACTGGGGTCTCCACGGGGTATGTAATTCCCATTTAATTCCCAAGCATCTACTAACTTTCTTTACCACTTGAGCAACAAAGTGTGGCCCCCTATCAGATGATATTCCCAATGGTACCCCAAATCTAGGAATTATTTCCTTCAATAACCATTTTACAGTTTCTTGTGCCCAGTTGGTGCGACAAGGGAAGTCTTCTGGCCATCCTGAAAAGGTACATACCCCAACTAATAGATATCTGAATCCTCGAGTTTTGGGGAGTTCTACATAATCTATTTGCCAATAATCTCCTGGTTGTACACCTGTCCTAATTTTTCCATATCTACTTTTCTTTTTACTAAAGGATTATTTTTTAAACAAATTTCACATTTGGCTGTGATAGATTTTGCCATTGTTAACATCTGGACTGAGATAATCCATTTTCTCAGGTATGTTACCAATGCTTCTGCACCCCAATGACACTTCTGGTGCTCCGCCTGAAGTATTCCTCTCATAATTGCGATTGGCACCACAATTTGTTCGTTGGTGATCACATACCATCCAGAATTATCCTTGACGGTTTTTACTAATCTTGCCAATTTCTCATCTTCTGTAGAATATTCAGGTGCCTCTGAAGGTGTAGGTAATAAACCAATTGCTCTTACCTTCTGGGAGACAAGACCCACCATCATCCAGACTTGTCGTGCCACTGATCGGGCTGTCTGATCAGCAAGTCGGTTTCCTTCAATAATTTTCGATGTCCCACTCTGATGAGCTTTACAGTGCATGATGGCAACTAGTGATGGCTTTTGAACAGCATTAATCAAGTTCAATATTTCCTTCTGGTACTTGATGTTTGTTCCTTGGGAGGAAAGTAGTCCACGCTCTTTCCAAAGAGCTCCATGCACATGAACAGCTCCGAATACATATTTTGAGTCAGTCCAAATATTGACCCTTTTGTCCTCACTGAGCTCCAGTGCCCTAGTCAGGGCTATCAGCTTTCTGTGCCGATGTGTTTGGTGGTAGGGATTTGGCTTCAATTACTGTTTTGGCAGTAGTAATCACATATCCTGCATACCGTACTCCGCTTTCCACAAAACTACTGCCATCAGTAAAAAGTTCCCAATCCGCCTTCTCCAATGGGGTATCCTTCAGGTCAGGACGACTTGCGTGGGTGTATTCGATGACCTCCACACAATCATGTTCCAGGTCTTCTTCTTCAGTCTCTGTGCTTAAAAACACAGCTGGATTCATTAGGTTAGTTGTTTTTAGGATAACATCATCCTGTTCTGTCAAAATCACTTGATATTTCATCATTCTACTTGGGGAAAGCCAATGGCCCCCCTTTTGTTCCGATACAGTAGTCACCATGTGGGATACAAACACTTTGATCTTTTTCCCCATGGTCAGTTTCCGGACTTCCTGAATTAATATCACGGTAGCAGCCACCGTCCGCAAGCACGCCGGCCATCCAGCACTTACCAGGTCAAGTTGTTTAGAGAAATAACCTACGGGCCTTTTCCAAGATCCCAGCAGTTGGGTTAATAGCCCTAGGGCAAGTCTCTGTCATTCATGTACGAATAACTGAAAGTCTTTACTCAGATCAGGTAGGCCCAAAGCAGGCACTTGCATTAAAGCTTGTTTCAATTTTTGGAAAGCTTCTTGTTGTGGCTTTTCCCACACCAAGGTCTTATTCTTCTGTGCCTCCTATAAAGGTTTGGCAATAAGTCCATAGTCCATAATCCAGAGCCTGCACCATCCTGCCATTCCTAGAAAAGATCTTAATTCATGTAAGTTATGCAGTTCTGAGATAGCACAGATAGCATGCACACAGTTTATACCCAGTCTTCGCTGTCCTTGAGAAAGCTCGCATCCTAGATAGATCACAGTCGTGGATGCAATCTGAGCTTTATTTTTTGACACTTTATATCCATTCATTCCTACTTGATTCAATATTTCAGTTGTTACCTGGATGCAAAGTTCTTGGGTCTCAGCAGCAATCAGAATATCATCCACATATTGCAGCATCAAATACCATTGTCGAGGAATTCTGATATGGCCTCTCGTAGTCCACTCCTCAAGTTCTTTGGCTAGTTGATTTCCGAAGATAGTCGGACTATTCTTAAATCCTTGTGGAAGGCGCGTCCAGGTTAATTGGGCCTTTCTCCCATTGTGTGGATTTTCCCATTCGAAAGTGAATAGTTTTTGCTTTCCTGGTCAAGGGGTATGCAGAAGAAGGCATCTTTTAAATCTAGTACTGTAAACCACTTATATTTCTCTTTCACAGATGTTAACAAGGTATACGGATTTGCAACTACCGGATGTATATCCTTAGTGATCTGGTTTATTGCTCGTAAGTCTTGGACTAGTCGATAGCTACCATCAGGTTTCTTTACTGGAAGGACTGGAGTATTGTATTCTGATTCACATTCTTCTAGAATTCCATATTTCAAAAATTTCTCAATTAAAGATACTATTCCTAATCTGGCTTCCAATTTCAATGGGTACTGTCTTAACCGTACTGGTTCAGCACCTTCTTTCAGCTCTACTTTCACAGGTTTGGCTGCTTTTGATCTCCCGGGTATGTCAGTTTCCCATACCGTGGGGATCACTGCATCTTCTATTGTCTGTGGTATTTTTGCAATTGGATTTTCCTTTAATAGTAAAATTTGTCCTACCTTTGACTCCGGAACTTTCATTACCAAATCTCCATCCTCAAATGTTATTGTAGCATCTAATTTAGTCAACAAATCTTATCCTAAAAGAGAGACTGGACAATCTGGAACATATAAGAACTCGTGGGTTAGCTCCTTTTCTCCAAAACACAAATCCAAAGGTTGCAGGAATGGCCGTACTTCCTCCTTCCCTGTGGCACCAACAATTATTGTAGCTCTGTGATCTACTGCTCCCTGTAAAGAATTTAATACAGAGTAAGTAGCCCATGTGTCTACTAAAAATTTTACATCCCAGTCTCCCACTTGTATTGTCACTAAGGGCTCCTTACTCTGAGTTTTCACTTTCGTGCCTTCATATAGTCAGCTGTCATTACTGTATTCCCCCAGTACCATAGTCTGTACCGCATTTCCCCCAGCATTGGACACCTGATTCATGGGGATCTTTGGACACTCATTCTTCCAGTGTCCTTCCTGCTTACAATAAGCACATTGGTTTATGTCAAGCTTCACAAGGGGTCTCAGGGGAGTTCCTTGTGTATTTCGTAAACCGCGTCCCCGACCTTCTTTTCGAGCCTGTCCAATTCCCCTACCACGGACTCCTATTCCCCTGCCTTGTCCCTGGATCAAAGCTAACAAATTTTGCTGGTGACGTCTCAACTGCTCCTTTTCTCTATTATTGTAAACTTTCCAAGCTGCTTCTAACATTACATCCAAATTCCTTAACTGTGCACGCTCTAGTTTCTGCAACTTCTTTCGAATGTCATCTTGAGATTGCCCTAAGAAAATTAAAGCCAACTGAGTTTTCGTTGGTTCCGTTTCTATATCTAAATCCGTATATCTTTTGGCAGCTTCTTTCAATCTTTCTAAAAAGGCTGAGGGAGACTCATTCTTTTCTTGCTTTACATTATACAATTTTGACCAATTCATCTGCTTCGGCATAGCAGTTTGGACGCCGGTCAATAACCAATCCTGATACCTCCGGAGACGTCTTAACCCGCCTCCTGTATTATAATCCCATCGGGGATCTTCCTTTGGAAAATTCTCATCAACATTACCATCTGCTAGTCCATTTTGGATATCTTCTCTCACTCTATCTCTTGCAGCCCGTATTACCATATCCCTTTCTGTAGAGTCCATTAATGTATTCAGAATCACTTGTAAATCATCCCAATCAGGATTCTGCATCTTAATTATCATCTTAATCACTTTTGCAACCTTATCTGGGTTTTCCCGATAAGGACCAGCTGACTGCTTCCAGATCACTAAATCCCCTGGTGAGAACGGGACTTTTACATAGACTGGTTCCCCCCAACACCTACCGCCTGCCGCAGGGGTGCTATTACATTTGATAATCCTCACGCCTTTTGAGCTTCCTTTTCTTTTTCCCTGTTTCTAGTTCGGTGAGACACTGGGGTTACCGTTATCCCTTTTACCGCGGTTATTACCTCCTTATCATCACTTAAATTATCCTCGCTATCAGCAAGAGGGATAGGCGCAGAGGGTCTAACTAATAGCATTTCCTCAGAAGGCGCAACATCAAGACACAGTAAATCCGTCTTTAAATCATTACCACTGCTATTTTCCACAGCCAAACATGTCATGCATTTCTTTTTCATTGTGCATCCCGTACACTTATTATCACTGTTATTTTGCACTAACATTAGCCCACAGCCCTCTCTCCACAGTCCCCTCTGTGGACCTGGCAGACATTGTGCAGTACATCATCAGTGAGGCTGTGCGCAGGGCTGAGGCTGAGATCCGGGGACCTGGCCAGCAACCGGTGGAACAGCAGGACCTGGCCCAAAGCATGGATGTTCCAGTGGCAGCACCAGCACCTGCAGGACTTGAAGCCATTGAGGCTCATTTGGCAGGAGAGGATGAGGAACAGACCAGCACAGCCGTTCTCATCCCAGTTGCAAAGGATGAAGAAGAGAACACGGTTTCTCCAATGTCTGCAGAGCATGGGGGAGAGGCCAGCGCAGACATCGCCTGCCCAGCGCATGGCCCAGCTCCATGGCGACGGCCTTCCCGGTTCAGGAGGGTGCTCTGGGCTCTGCGCAGGGCTTTCTGCTGCAGCTGCACCGCGGGACAGCAAGAGGAGTAGAGCCCGGCTGCCAGCGCCACGCGGGTGCCTGCACATACGGCTGGTCCTGAGCCTGTGCAGCATCCAGAGGGAGCATCTGAGGGTGCCACGCCAGGTATGGGTGCCTGGACGGCGACCGCGGCATTCACCTGCCCTGAGGACATGGTGCTGCCAGCCTCTGCTCGGCCTTGGATTGTTTTCAGAAATCAATAAAGCCAATAAAAAAAAAAATGGCAGTTTTCCCCCTGTGCTCATCTGTTCCTGCTCCACCTTGGGACAAAGAAGGCTGCAGGAAATCTCTGTCCTCGAGGTGTCCCAGCATTGGTTGCAGGAAGCCCTGGACTGGTGCTGCTGCAAGCCGGCAGTTTGTCTGGATCCCCCTCAAGCTCCCTTCCCACCCGCCTGTCTCCAATTCCAGTCCAGGACTTGGAACATTTGAGATCTATTGCCGACTTGGCCTGGTTGGCCTGCACCGTACGGCATCCCCTTCGTCTCACAAGGAACCTCCCCGTTGCGGGGGTGTTTCGGAGCACCTACATGAGCTGATACAGGCGAGACCTTCCAAACCCACATGTGGTCCCTCGCCTCCCGCAAGGGTCTTCCAAGTCAGGAAGAGCCTGCTGCTCACTCCCTTGCTGGAAATCTGAGCCATGATCCATCTCTGCACAAGGCTCTGATGCACAAGGCTTCCAGCGTCACGAGAGCACGTTCAGGCCTGAGACATCAGGGAGAAGTGCCGCAAACAGTGCTGGTGTTGACGAGAAATCCACCCTTTCAGAGCTTCGTCTCAGGTGCGAGTTACTCTGCCCTGGGTTTCTGGGGCCCAAAAATGGAGGGAGGCTCAGGTATAAACCCAGTTAGCCAAGAGCCACAGCAGCTGCTGATCCTTGGGTGGCACATTGCAAAGCAGCCATGGCTGTCCGTGGCTGCTGCATGCCCCAGGCTGCAGCCTTCGCAGCATCCTCCTCTTCCCCAGCACCCCTGTGCACTGCACAGAACCAGAGCTGATTGCAATGACTGGGGTAGCACCGGGCAGCAGCAGCATCTCTCTCCTCAGCCTCCAGCTGCCCAGTTGCCCTGCAGGGAATTTCTGCCTGGGAAGGGCAGAGTTGTATTGCGATCGGCCGGGGGCTTAGGACAAAGCACAGCACCGCCACGTCCCCGGAGCAGAGCCCTTCTTTTCCTGGCTTGGACTGGTGTATTTCTCCTGCTCACAGCACGGTCCTTCTCTGGGATAAGGTGACGCCAGCACTTTCAGGGAAATTGGAACGTCATGATGGAGTGGATGTGAAACAGCCGCACTTCATGAAAAGCAAAAGGAGTAAAACTGCCATGGAACAAAGCAAGTAACTTGCCACAGCTGTCCAACCTGCGCTCCTCAGGCGGGAGGTGACCGGCGACATGTTCTGGTGCTGCGGGGCTGTGCCGCAACAAGTTATTTGGGGCCGTGGCCAGAAAGGTAGTGATGCACATCTAGAGATACCCACATCGTTTTGTGGGAAGCACCTGTTTCCTCAGCACGATTTGGAACACTTTTGACACATGGGACTTGCTGGGCCCTAAATCACAGCTGCGTTGACTCCTCTAAGCCTCCCAGTTCCAGTTCAGCAGGTGCCCAGTTCAAGGTGTTGACTCAGCAATGTGTACTTCTCTTTAATCTGTATTATGTGTTGTCTCTGAAATCAACACTTCCTTCCTAGGAGCAATCTGGGTCCCAGTGTAGGAGACGAAGCCACTGGACTTATTGAGAGTAGTTTACCAACAGTAATTTGCCAACAGGAGGAGTTCTTGCTAAATTAACAGCAAAAGCCCTGCTGAAAAATGCAAGGGAGCAATGAGGGAGGGCTGGAGTCGTGCTTGGGAGCTGTGTCCGTGCGTGAAGGTTTATGTGTCTCGCTGGGTAGTGCCCAGAGAGTTGGTCTGATCGCACTGCAGAGCTCCAGGACACATCAATCTGTTTGCTTCTTTCCTACACTAAGCTTTAAAGGCTGGTTTTGATAGTCAAATGGGATTCAAACATAACGTTCCTCCAAAAAGGCCTTGGGTAACTCATTTCCCAAAATTCAAACTTCTTTTCCCAGGGAGGCTGAATTTCCTCCATAGCAATCAAATGATCAGGTTTTGCACAGGAGAGTTGCTGTGGTTCTAAGCATCTTTATTTTGTCGTTGCTGCCTTAAAGAAACAGCTGGTCTGCCTTTTGCTTTTGGTGATGGAAGTCGGCAATGGCCAGTGCTGTGCTTCATGTTAGGATGGTTTCATTCTCGAATTATTGACACTTAACTTTTGCCGGATGCAACTCCAAGAAAACGCCTCAGCCTCTTCCAGGGCCCTGGAAGGAAGGAAACTTTTGAAGGAAACTTTAAAAATTTCAACATTAATTTTACAGATTTCAACTGGAACTTTAGAAATTTTGACGTGAAATGATAAAAATTTTGTCAGGAATTGAAAATTTGTTGGGAATTTTGAAAAATTTAGAAGGAAACTTGAAAAGTTTCAACATTAATTTTTCAAATTTCAACTGGAATTTTAGAAATTTTGACGTGAAATTGTAAAAATTTTGACGGGTATTAGGAAAATTTAGTGGAGAACTTTTAAAGTTTCAACAGGATTTTAATATTTTGGTGAGAATTTTAAAATTTCAATTGGAATTTGAACATTTTTGATAGGAATTGAAAAGTTTTAGTGAGAATTTTAAAAGTTTCAACAGGATTTGAAAAATTTTGAGAGGAATTAGAAAAATTTCAATGGGAATTTGAAAATTTGGATGGATATTGAAAGTTTTGAAGGGAATTTGAAAAATTTCAACATTCATTTACAAATTTCAACAAATTTTAGAAATTGTGACGTGAAATTGTAAAAATTTTGAGAAAAATGTGAAGAATTTGGACAGGGATTTTAAAAAATTCGATGGGAACCTTAAAAATTTGAACAATAATTTTAAGAATTTCAACTAGAATTTTAGAAATTTGGATGTGAAATTGAAAAGTTTTGACAAACATTTGAAAATTTCTTTTGAGAATTTAAAAAGTTTCAACAGGATTTGAAAAACTTTGAAAAGGAATTTGAAACATTTTGAAGAAAATATAAACAATTTGGACAGGAATTGAAAAAATTGAATGGGAATTTTAAACATTTCAAAAGGAATTTTCAAAATTTCAATGGAAATTTTAAAAATTTTGAAGTGAATTTGAAAAATTTCAACATTAATTTTACAAATTTTAAGAGGAGTTTGATAATTTTTGACATGAAATTGTAAAAATTTTGACAGGGATTTGGAAACTTTCAGCAGAATTTTAAAAGTTTCAACAGGATTTGAAAAACTTTGACAGGAATTTGAAAAATTTCAATGATAATTTGAACAATTTTGATGAGAATTGAAAAATTTTTAAGGGACTATGAAAAATTTCAACATTGATTTTACAAATTTCAACTGGAATATTAGAAAATTAGATGTGAAATTTTAAAAATCTTGAACGGGAACTTAGAAAATTCAGGTGAGAATTTTAAAAGTTTCAACAGGATTTCAAAAAATTTGAAAGAAATTTCAAAAATATCAATGTGAATTTGAACAAATTCAATGGGAATTGAAAAATTTAGGAAGAGAATTTGAAAAATTTCAAAAATAATTTTACAAATTTCAACTAGAATTTCAGAAATTTTGAGATGAAATTGTAAAAAAAAATCAAGGGGATTTGGAAAATTTGAGTGAAAATTTTAAAAGTTTCAAAAAAATTCAAAAATTTTACCAGAACTTCGAAAAAATTCAACATTAACTTTAAGACTCTCAACTGGAATTTTAGAAATTTTGAAGTGAAATTGTAAAAATTTTGACAGATATTTGGATAATTTCAGTGGGAATTTTATAAGATTCAATAGGATTTGAAAACTTATGTCAGAATTTGAAAAATATGAAACACTGTCTAGAGGGATTTGTGAAACACACGCTGGTCAATGGGGTTGTGACACACACGCTGTCCAATCGGGTATGTGACTCACACGCTGTCCATTGGGGATTGAGACACACACGCTGTCTAATGGGGTTTTCACAAACACGCTCTCCAATGGGGTTTGTGACACACACGCTGTCCAATGGGGTTTGTGACACACACGCTATCCATGGGATTTGTGACACAAACACTTTCCAATGGGGTTTCTGAAACACACACTGTCCAGTGGGTTTTGTAGACACACACATTGTCTAAAAGGGATTGTGACACTCACACGCTGTCCAATGGTGTTTGTGACACGCATGCTGTCCAATGGGTTTTGTGACAAACGCACTGTCCAAGGGGGTTTGTGACACACACACTGCCCAGGAGGTTTGTGACACACACGCTGTCCAGAGGGATTTGTGACACACACAGTATCCTACAGGATTTGTGACACATACGATGTAAAGGTTGGTTTGTGACACACACATGCTGTCCAATGGTGTTTGTAACACAGATACGCTGTCCAATGGGATTTGTGACACAAAAACTGTCAGGAGGGGTTTGTGAGACACACACTGTTTAATGAGGATTGAGACGCTCATGCTGTCCAGGGGGGTTTGTGACACACATGCTGTCCAATAGGGTTTGTGACACAGAGACTCTCCAGGGGTGTTTGTGACACACACACGCTGTCTAATGGGGTTTGTGACACACACACTCTGTCCAATGGTTTTTGTGACACGGATGCTGTCTAATGGAGTTTGTGACACTCACACTGTCCAGGGAGGTTTGTGACACACACACTGTTTAATGGGGTTTCTCACACACACACTCTCCAATGGGGTTTGTGACACACACACGCTTTCCAATGGTGTTTGTGACACGTATGCTGTCCAATGGGGTTTGTGACACACATGCTGTCAAAATTGGTTTGTGACACACACACATTTCAATGGGGTTTGTGACAGAGAGACTCTCCAGGGGTGTTTGTGACACACATACGCTGTCCAATGGGGTTTGTGACACACACACTCTGTCCAATGGGGCTTGTGACACACACTCTGTCCAATGGGGCTTGTGACACACACGCTGCCCAATGGGGTTTGTGACACACATGCTATCCAATGGGATTTGTGACACACACACTTTCCATTGGGGTTTCTGACACACAGGCTGTCCACTGGCTTTTGTGACAATACACTGTCTAATGGGGATTGTGACACACACGCTGTCCAATGCTGTTTGTGACACGCATACTATGTCCAATGGGTTCTGTGACACACAAGCTCTCCAATGGGATTTGTGACACACAGGCTCTCCAATGGGGTTTGTGACACCCACACTGTCCAATGGGGTTTGACACACACACGCTGTCCAATGGTGTTTGTGACACACACACTGTCTAATGGCGTTTGTGACACAAACACAGTCCAATGGTGTTTGTGACACACACACGGTCCACTGGGGTTTCTGATACACACGTTGTCCAATGGCTTTTGTGACAAACACACTGTCTAATGGGGTTTGTGACACACACACGCTGTCCAATGGTGTTTGTGACACACACGCTGTCAAATGGGGTTTGTGACATCCACACTGTCAAGGGGGGTTTGTGACACACACACTGTTCAATGGGGTTTGTGACACACACTCTGTCAAATGGTGTTTGTGACACACACGCTGTCACATGGGGTTTGTGACAACCACACTGTCAAGGGGGGTTTGTGACGCACACACTGTCTAATGGGGTTTGTGACACACACTCTGTCAAATGGGATTTGTGACACACAAACTGTCCAGTGGGGTTTGTGACACACAAGGTGTCCAATAGGGTTTGTGACACACACATGCTATCCAAAGGGGTTTGTGACACACACACTCTCCACTGGGGTTTGAGACACACACACGCTGTCCAATGGGTTTTGTGACACACATAGTGTCTAATGGGGTTTGTGATACACACACGATGTCCAATGGTGTTTGTGACACGTATGCTGTCCAATGGGGTTTGTGACAACCACCCTGACCAGGGGGGTTTGTGACACACACACTGTTTAATGGCGTTTCTCACACACACACTCCCCAATGGGGCTAGGGAAACACACACACTGTCCAATGGGGTTTGTGACAGACACACTGTCCAGGGGGGTTTGTGACACACACGCTGTCCAATGCGGTTTGTGACACGCACACTCTCTAATGGGGTTTGTGATGTACAAACTGTGCAATGGAGTTTGTCACAGACTCGCTGTCCCATGGGGTTTGTGATACGCATGCTGTACAATGGGGTTTGTGACACACAAACACTACAGGCGGGTTTGTGAAACACACACTGTCCAATGGGTGTTTGTGACACACACGCTGTGCAATGGGGTTTGTGACACACACACTCTGTCCAGTGGGGCTTGCGTCACACACTCTGTCCAATGGGGTTCGTTACACACACGCTGTCCAGTGGGGTTTGTGACACACACACACACTGTCCAATAGGGTTTGTGACACACACACGCCATCCAATGGGGTTTGTGAGACCCACACTTTCCAATGGGGTTTGTGACACACACACACTATCCAATGGGTTTGTGACACACACACTATCCAATGGGGTTTGTCACACACACACACTGCACAGTGGGGTTTCTCACACACACGCTGTCCAATGGGGTTCGTGACACACACACGCTATCCAGTGGTGTTTCTGACACACACACTTTCCAATGGGGTTTGTGACACACACGCTCTCCAATGGGGTTTGTGAACACACACACTGTCCAATGGGGTTTGTCACACACACTCTGTCCATTGGGGCTTGTGACACATACGTTGTCCAATGGGGTTCGTGACACACACGCTGTCCAGTGGGGTTTATGACACACACTGTCTAATGTGGTTTGTGACACACACAAGCTGTCCAATGGAGTTTGTGACACGCAGGCTGTCCAATGGTTTTGTGACACACACTCTCCAGGGGGGTTTGTGACATACACTCTGTTTAATAGGATTTGTCATACACACGCTGTCCAATGGGGATTGAGACACACACATTGTCAAATGCGGTTTGTGACACACATGCTGTCCAATGAGTTTTGTGACACACACACGCTATCCAATGGGGTTTGTGACACGCACACTGTCCAGGGGGGTTTGTGACACACACACTGTCCAATGGGTTTTTTTGACACACACGCTGTCCGATACGGTATGTGACACACACACTGTCCAATGGGGTTTGTGACACACACACGCTGTCCAATGGGGTTTTTGACACACACACGCTGTCCATTGTGGTTTGTGACACACACACTTTCAAATGGGGTTTTTGGAAAACACGCTGTCTAATGGGGATTTTGACACACACACGCTGTGTTATGTTGTATGTGACACACACACAGTCCCATGGGGTTTCTGACACACACCCTGTCCAATGTGGATTGTGACACACACACTCTGTCAATTGGGCTTTGTGACACGCACACTGTCCAGGGGGGTTTGTGACACACAGACGCTGTCCAATGGGGTTTTTGACACACACACTTTCCAGTGGGGTTTGTGACACGCACGCTGTCGAATGGTGTTTGTAACACACACACATTGTCCAATGGGGCTTGTGACACACACACTGTCCAAAAGGAATTGTGACACACACAGTCTGTCCCATAGGATTTGTGACATGCATTCTGTCCAATGGGGTTTGAGACACACACACGTTCCAATGGGGTTTGTGACACGCACACTCTGTCCAATGGGGCTTGTAACACACACGCTGCCCAATGGGGTTTGTGACACGCATGCTGTCCAATAGGTTTTGTGACAAATGCACTGTACACGGGGGGTTGTGACACAGACAAAGTCGGGGGGGTTTGTGACACACACATGCTATCCAATGGCTTTTGTGACATACACACTGTTTAATGGGGTTTGTGACACACACACGCTGTCCAATGGTGTTTGTCACACACACTCTGTCAAATGGGGTTTGTGACACACACACTGTCAAGGGGGGTTTGTGACACACACACTGTCCAATGGGGTTTGTCACACACACTCTGTCAAATGGGGTTTGTGACACACACACTGTCCAATGGGGATTGTGACACACACACTGTCCAATGGGGTGTGTGACACACACACTGTCCAGTGGGGTTTGTGACACAGACACTGTTTAATGGGGTTTGTGACACACACACTCTCCAATGGGGTTTTTGACTCACACACGCTGTCCGATGGGGTTTGTGACACACACACTTTCCAATGGGGTTTGTGAAAAACACGCTGTCTAATGGGGATTTTGACACACACACGCTGTGTTATGTTGTATGTGACACACATGCTGTCCAATGGGGTTTGTGACACACATACGCTCTCCAATGGGATTTGTGACACACACACTGTCCCATGGGGTTTCTGACACAGACCCTGTCCAATGTGGATTGTGACACACACACTCTGTCGATTGGGCTTTGTGACACATACATTTTCCAGGGGGGGTTGTGACACACACGCTGTACAATGGGGTTTGTTTCACACACACTCTCTAATGGGATTTGTGATACACACACTGTGCGATGCAGTTTGTGACAGACTCGCTGTCCCATGGGGTTTGTGATACGCATGCTGTTCAATGGGGTTTGTGACACACACACGGTACAGGCGGGTTTGTGAAACACATACTGTCCAATGGGGGTTATGACACAGACGCTGTCCAAAGGGATTTGTGACACACACACTCTGTCAAATGGGACTTGCGACACACACGCTGTCCAATGGGGTTCGTTACACACATGCTGTCCAGTGGGGTTTGTTACACACACACTGTCCAATAGAGTTTGTAACACACACATGCTATCCAATGGGGTTTGTGAGACACACACTTTCCAATGGGGTTTGTGACACACACTCTGTCCATTGGGGCTTGTGACACACACGTTGTCCAATGGGGTTCGTGACACACACACACTATCCAAAGGGGTTTCTGACACACACACTGTCCAATGGGGTTTGTCACACACACACGCTGTACAGTGGGGTTTCTGACACACATGCTGTCCAATGGGGTTCGTGACACACGCACGCTATCCAGTGGTGTTTGTGACACACACACTTTCCCATGGGGTTTGTGACACACAAACGCTATCCAATGGTATTTGTGACACACACACTTTCCAATGGGTTTTGTGACACACACGCTCTCCAATGGGGATTGTGAACACACACACTGTCCAATGGGGTTTGTCACACACACTCTGTCCATTGGGGCTTGTGACACACACGTTGTCCAATGGGGTTCGTGACACACACGCTGTCCAGTGGGGTTTATGACACACACTGTCTAATGTGGTTTGTGACACACACAAGCTGTCCAATGGTGTTTGTGACACGCAGGCAGTCCAATGGGTTTTGTGACACACACTCTCCAGGGGGGTTTGTGACATACACTCTGTTTAAAAGGGTTTGTTACACACACACTGTCCAATAGAGTTTGTAACACACACATGCTATCCAATGGGGTTTGTGAGACACACACTTTCCAATGGGGTTTGTGACACACACACACTGTCCAATGGGGTTTGCGACACACACTCTGTCCATTGGGGCTTGTGACACACACGTTGTCCAATGGGGTTCGTGACACACACACACTATCCAATGGGGTTTGTCACACACACTCTGTCCAGTGGGGATTGAGACACACACATTGTCAAATGCGGTTTGTGACACACACGCTGTCCAATGAGTTTTGTGACACACACATGCTATTCAATGGGGTTTGTGACACGCACACTGTCCAGGGGGGTTTGTGACACACACACTGTCCAATGGGGTTTTTTGACACACACGCTGTCCGATACGGAATGTGACACACACACTGTCCAGTGGGTATTGTGACACACACACGCTGTCCAATGGGGTTTTTGACACACACACGCTGTCCATTGTGGTTTGTGACACACACACTTTCAAATGGGGTTTTTGGAAAACACGCTGTCTAATGGGGATTTTGACACACACACGCTGTGTTATGTTGTATGTGACACACACACAGTCCCATGGGGTTTCTGACACACACCCTGTCCTATGTGGATTGTGACACACACAATCTGTCGATTGGGGTTTGTGACACGGACACTGTCCAATGGGGTTTGTGACACACACACTGTCCAGTGGGGTTGTGACACACACACTGTTTAATGGGGTTTGTCACACACACACTCTCCAATGGGGTTTTTGACACACACACGCTGTCCAATGGGGTTTGTGACACACACACTTTCCGATGGGGTTTGTGAAAAACACGCTCTCTAATGGGGATTTTGACACACACACGCTGTGTTATGTTGTATGTGACACACATGCTGTCCAATGGGGTTTGTGACACACATACGCTCTCCAATGGGGTTTGTGACACACACACTGTCCCATGGGGTTTCTGACACACACCCTGTCCAATGTGGATTGTGACACACACACTCTGTCGATTGGGCTTTGTGACACATACATTTTCCAGGGGGGGTTTGTGACACACACGCTGTCCAATGGTGTTTGTTTCACACGCACTCTCTAATGGGGTTTGTGATACACACACTCTGCGATGGAGTTTGTGACAGACTCGCTGTCCCATTGGGTTTGTGATACGCATGCTTTCCAATGGGGTTTGTGACACACACACGGTACAGGCGGGTTTGTGAAACGCACACTGTCCAATGGGGGTTATGACACAGACGCTGTCCAATGGGGTTTGTGACACACACACTCTGTCCAATGGGGCTTGCGACACACACGCTGTCCAATGGGGTTCATTACACACACGCTGTCCAGTGGGGTTTGTTACACACACAATGTCCAATAGAGTTTGTAACACACGCATGCTATCCAATGGGGTTTGTGAGACACACACTTTCCAATGTGGTTTCTCACATACACACGCTGAACAGTGGGGTTTGTGACAGTTACACTTTCCAGTGGGGTTTGTGACACACACACTGTCCAGGGTGTTTGTGAAACACACGCTCTCCATTGGGGTTTGCGACAGACACACTCTGTCCAATTGGGATTGTAGACACACCCACTCTGTCCAAAGGCATATGTGACACACACACTGTCTAATGCGGATTGTGACACACACACGCTGTCCAATGGGGTTTGTGACACTCACACTTTCCAATGGGGTTTGTGACACACACACTGTCCAGGGGTTTTGTGAAAAACATGCTGCCTAATGGCTTTGCGACAGACACACTCTGTCCAATGGGGCTTGTGACATTTGCGCTGTCCAATGGTGTTCGTGACACACACGCTGTCCAGTGGGGTTTGTGACACACGCATTTTCCAGTGGGGTTTGTGACACACATGTTGTCCAATGGGGCTTGTGACACACACGCTGTCCAATGAGGTTTGTGACACACATGCTCTCCAATTTGGTTCGTGACGCACACGCTTTCCAGTGGGATTTGTGACAGACACACTGTCCAATAGGGTTTGTGACACTCACAGGCTGTCCAATGGGGTTTGTGACACACACACACAATGGGGTTTGTGACACACACATTGTTTAAGGGGGTATATGATGCACACACTGTCCAGGGCGGTTTGTGACACACACACGCTCTCCAATGGGGATTGTGAAACACACACAGTCTAATGGGTTTTGTGACACACACACTGTCAAATGGGGTTTGTCACACACACTCTGACCAATGGGGTTAATGACCCACACACGCTGTACAATGGGGTTTGTGACACACACACCGTCCAATGGGGTTTGTGACACACACTCTCCAGGGGGGCTTGTGACACAAACACAGCCCAATGGGGATTGTGACACACACAGTCTCCAGTTGGGCTTGTGACACACACACTGTCCAATCCAATGAGGTTCGCGACACACACCCTGTCCTGTGGGGTTTGTGACACACACAATGTCCAAAAGAGTTTGTGGCACACACACACTATCAAATGGTGTTTAGGACACACTTTCCAATGGGGTTTGTGACAAACACATGCTCTTCAATGGGGTTTGTGACACACACGCTATCCAATGGAGATTGTGACACACACATGCCGTCCAATGGTGTTTGTGACTCGCATGCTGTCCAATGGAGTTGGTCACACACACGCTGTCCATTGTGGTTTGGGATACACACTCTTTGCAAAGGGGTTTGTGACACACACGCTGTCCAATGGGATTTGTCACACACACTCTGTCCAAAGGGTTTTGTTACACACACACACTTTTCAATGCGGTTTGTGACACACACACTGTCTAATGGGGTTTGTGACACACACACGCTGTCCACTGGTGTTTGTGTTACAAACGCTTTCAAATGGGTTTCGTTATACACACACTGTCCAGGGGGGTTTATGACACACACACTGTCCAATGGGGTTTGTCAAATACACTCTGTCCAATGACACACACATGTTGTCCAATGGCAATTGTTACACACACACTGTCTAATGGGGTGTGTGACACACACACACTGTCCAATGGTGTTTGTGACACACGTACTTTCAAATGGGGTTTGTGATACATACTCTATAAAATGTGCATTGTGACACACACACGCTCTCCAATGGTGTTTCTGACTGGCATGCTGTCCAATGGGCTTTGTGACACAAACACTGTCCAGGGGTGCTTGTGACACACATGCTGTCCAAAGGGATTTGTGGCACACACACTTACTAAGGCGGTTTCTGAAACACACACGCTATCCAATGGGGTTTGTGACACACATACTGTCCAATGGGGTTTGTGACACACAAACACTACAGTGGGGTTTGTGACACACACACTGTCCATTTGGGTATTGTGACACACATGCTGTTCAATAGGGTTTGTGACACACACACTTTCCTATAGGGTTTGTGACACACAGACTGTTCAGGGGGGTTTGTAACACACATGCTTTCCAATGGGGTTTGCGACACACACACTCTGTCCAATGGGGCTTGTGACACACTCTCTGTCCAATGGGGTTGGTGACGCACACACTGTCCAGTCGGGTTTGTGACACAGAAACTTTCTAATGGGTTTTGCGTCACACACACGCTATCCATTGGGGTTTGTGATACACACAGTTTCCAAAGGGGTTTGTGACACACGCTCTGTCCAACGGGGTTTGTGACACACATACTCTGTCCAATGGGGCTTTTGAGAAACACGCTGTCCAATGGGCTTTGTGACACACACGCTAACCAATGGGATTAGTGTCACAAACACTTTCTAATGCGGTTTGTGACACACACACATGCTATTCAATGGGGTTTGTGACACACACACTGTCCAGTGGGGTGTTTGATACAAACGCTGTCCAATGGGGTTTGTGACACACACACACTGTCCAGGGGAATTTGTGACACACACACTGTCCAATGGGGTTTGTCTCATACATTCTGTCCAATGGGGTTTGTGACACACACACGCTGTCCAATGTGGTTTGTGACACACACACAGTCCGATGCAGATTGTGACACACACAGTTTCTAATGGGTTTGTGACACACACACTTTCAAATGGGGTTTGTCACACACACTCGCTATCCAATAGTGTTTGTGATACACACACTGTCCAGGGCGGTTTTAGACACACACACTGTCCATGGTGTTTGTGACACACGCACTGTCAAATGGGGTTTGTGACACACACACGCTGTCCAATGGGGATTGTGACACACAGACGCTGTCCAATGTGATTTGTGACACACATACAGTCCGATGCGGATTGTGACACACACACTGTCTAATGGGTTTGTGATACACACACGCTGTCCAATGGTGTTTGTGACACACACACTTTCCAATGGGGTTTGTGACGCACACTCTCTGTCCAATGGTGCTTGCGACACACACATGCTGTCCACTGGGGTTCGTGACACACACGCTGTCCAGTGGCTTTTTTGACACACACACTTTCCAATGTGGTTTGTGACACACACACTTTCCAAGGGGTTTTGTGACACACACGCTGTCCAATGGAGTTTGTGACACACACACTGTCCAATGGGGTTTGTCGCACACACACGCTGTCCAATGCTCTTTGTGATACACACGCTGTCCAGGGGGTTTGTGACACACACACTCTCCAGGGGTGTTTGTGATACACACAATGTCCAATGGGGTTTATCACACCCACTCTGTCCAATGGGGCTTGTGACACACATGCTGTCCAAAGTGGCTTGAGACACATGCTGTCCAATGGGGTTTGTGACACACACGCTCTGTCCAATGGGGGATGTGACACACACGCTGTCCAGCGGGGTTCGTGACACACACACTATCCAATGGGGTTTGTGGCAGACACGCTCGCCAATGCGGATTGTGACACACACACACTGTCCCATGGGGTTTGTGACACGCATGCTGTCTGTCACGGAGGCACCCCACAGGTCAATTTAAGGGACAACAAGGTCCAAAAACAACTTTTATTAGACCGGTGAGAAACAGGGTTTTAGCACTCCAAAAGTGACTTAAATACAGGTTCGGATGTCAGTTGAGGAAAATTATTGAGAGGTGCAGCCACTAATGCAACAGGCGGTCCACAGCGTGCATACACGTGGCTTCACTCAAAACAATGCTGGAGCCGTCCCGGAGTCCCGGAGGAGTACACACTTGCCTTAATACGGTGCAGGATTATTTTTTAAGAGATACATGCACTCGTAGTGAGTACGGGAAGCGTACACTCGCGATTGTGCGAGGGTAAATTTATAGTACACTCGCAATCCTGCGAGAGTTAATTTACTTACACATGCAAATGTGCACAGAATCCTACACGTGCTTATGTGAAAGCACGGGAGGAAAATACACCCGCGATTCTGCGAGGATTAATTTTACACGCGCTCATATGGAGGACGGAAAGTTATACGTGCATATGTGCACGAAAAGTAGAAATATACTCACAATCCTGCGAGAAGTTTTACTTACACACGTGGCGGTAAGGCAAGCGGAGTCCCCATCCTGGGGAGGGGGGCTCTCAGCGGCAGCATCTTGCTCATGCTCCGAGAGACCCACAGCAAAGGGCCGAGTCTCAACGGGAGTCCCGTTTTTATACTGGCTGATCAGATCTGACTGTAGGCATTCTGGGAGCTTCTCTGCACCCCTACACTGTCTGTGGGTTCCCCTGAAGCTTCCAAACAGCCCCCACACTGAGGGCGGCTCAGTGTGCCTTGGAACTCCCTTCTCATAATGTCCTAGGAGCCAGGGTGCTCTGGGCCAAACAAAAGAAGCTGTTAGCCTCAAGTAGCAGAGAAAGGGAGAGATGTGCCATACTGAAGGAGGGGGGGGGGGGTTGCATTCTGCCACAATCCCACCCTGTGACTACAGTCATGATCTGATATAACTCTCGAGTACTATAGCAGTTACCTCTTGCCTCCAAAGTAAAAAGGGGACACTTCTGCCGGTGAGCCTTAATGTCCACTGTGGATCACCATATAACATATGTTGACTTACCCCTGCAAACAATTAATAATAACAATCAACTATAGAATTGAAGTAATTGCAACAATCAACAATTGCCCAAGGTAATTATTGAGTCCCAGCATCAGTCACAGTTCGTTAGTGTTTCCATTCCTGTGGCTGTCTTCCTTCTGAATGGCTAGCTGGTGTTAGCTGGATCCTCTTCCACCCTGTCATTGTTGGTGTTGTTTCCAAGGCATCTGGATGCTCTTCCATCCCTTGCTGGTGTTAGGTGGATGTTCTTCCACCCAGTCATCTTCCTTCGCCCTGCAAGAAAACACAAAAACAGATCTCGGTCCCTTCGGAACTGGGCTTTCATAGTTAACATGTTGAACTAGCTCAGAAGGTTCTGAGCAGAAAATATTTCTTGGACCTTTTGTTTTGGGGGCGGGTCTTTATCGAGTGGTTGCCTGTTATTGACCCACACTGGACATGTGCTTCTAGCTGCCCTTTCAAGCTGCTCCGTTTCGCACCGCCAGTCCTGGAGCGGTCGCCAGCACTCGTGAGGTCGGGCTTTGCTATGCCGGACCCTCCTAGTTGCCGGTACGGGGAAGGGACCGTCTGGACACCGCGGCTAGGGAGAGGTCGGGGTCTTGATTGTGATGGGCGATCGGGACCGGCCAGTCGGGAGGGGAGCGGCCAGCTATAGCGAACCCACCAAAGCTCCCACGAACTGGTCGCAGCGCCACCAGTCCCGGAGAATTCGCCAGCACTCGTGAGGTCGGGCTTCGTTATGCCGGACCCTCCGAGTTGCCGGTACGGGGAAGCCTTCAAACTACCACTTAACAATATCCGATCACCCTCGGCATACGGGACAACACAAACAAAGCACATACACGTCTCCTTCTCAATGAAAGGGCGCACAACCTCTCCTTCTATTTCATCAACACTGTTTTCAGTGTCGAGAAGTGGCGGGGCGGTGGGGCGTTCGCTTAAAAAGCCAGTGCGTTTGTTTTGCCGCAAAACTTCTTCCTCTCTTTGGAAGTCAAGTTTATGCACATCCCGCACTAAATTAAGGCAAACGGCCAAAAGGAAACACACCCCGAGACGCCAAGCCGCCACAGAAAGGTACTGCTCCAATGAATCAAACCGTTCACCTCGGTGCTTAGGTTTACACAGAGCCTGTGTTAGCTTTACACACAAACTGAAACACACCGTGCTCCCCATAATTAGAAGAAGGAAACACAATAATTCTACCATCTCTGACATCCTGCTTGACTACGCCAAAATTGTCACAGAGGCACCCCACAGGTCAATTTAAGGGACAACAAGGTCTAAAAACAACTTTTATTAGACCGGTGAGAAACAGGGTTTTAGCACTCCAAAAGTGACTTAAATACAGGTTCGGATATCAGTTGAGGAAAATTATTGAGAGGGGCAGCCATTAATGCAACAGGCGGTCCACAGCGTGCATACATGTGGCTTCACTCAAAACAATGCCGGAGCCGTCCCTGACTCCTGGAGGAATACACATTTGCCTAAACACGGTGCAGTATTATTTTTAAGATATACACGCACTCGTAGTGAGTACGGGAACGTACACTCGCGCTTGTGCGAGGGTAAATTTATAGTACACCCGCAATCCTGCGAGAGTTAATTTACTTACACGTGCAAATGTGCACGGAATCCTACACGTGCTTATGTGGAAGCACAGGAGGAAAATACACCCGCGATTCTGCGAGGATTAATTTTACACGCGCTCATATGGAGCACGGAAAGTTATACGTGCATATGTGCACGAAAAGTAGAAATCTACTCGCAATCCTGCGAGAAGTTTTACTTACACACGTGGCGGTAAGGCAAGCGGAGTCCCCATCCCGGGGAGGGGGGCTCTCAGCGGCAGCATCTTGCTCGTGCTCTGAGAGACCCACGGCAAAGGGCCGAGTCTCGACGAGAATCCCGTTTTTATACTGGCTGATCAGATCTGACTGTAGGCATTCTGGGAGCTTCTCTGCACCCCTACACTGTCTGTGGGTGCCCCTGAAGCTTCCAAACATCTCCCACACTGGGCGCGGCTCAGTGTGCCTTGGCACTCCCTTCCTGTAATGTCCCAGGAGCCAGGGTGCTCTGGGCTAAACAAAAGAAGCTGTCAGCCTCAAGAAGCAGAGAAAGGGGGAGATGTACCATACTGAAGGAGGGAGTGCGGGTTGCATTCTGCCACACTCTCCAATGGGGTTTGCGACACAAACACTGTCAAATGGGGATTGCGACACACACACGCTGTCCAATGGGTTTTTTTACACACACGCAGTCCAATGCGGATTGTGACACACACACTGCCTAATGGGGTTTGTGACACACACACGAAATCCAATGTATTTTGTGACACACACACTTTCAAATGGGGTTTTTGACACACACGCTGTACAATGGGTTTTGTGACACACACACTGTTTAATGGAATTGTCACACACACACAGTGTCCGATGGGGTTTGTGACATACACACTATGTCCAATGGGGCTTCTGACACATACGCTGTCCAAAAGGGTTCGTGACACACAGGCTCTCCAGTGGGGTTTGTGACACACACACTGTCCAATAGGGTTTGTGACACACAGAGTGTCGAATAGGGATTGTGACACACACACTGTCCAATGGGGTTTGTGACACATACACTTTCAATGGGGTTTGTGACATACACACTGTCCAATGGGAACTGGGACACACACACACTGTCCAATGGGGATTGTGACATACACACGCTGTCCAACGGTGTTCGTGACAAGGATGCTGTCCAATGGTGTTTCTGACACACACACTGTCCAGGGGGGTTTGTGACACAAACATGCTATCCAATGGGTTTGTGAAACACACGCTAAGTCCAATGGGGCTTGTGACACAGACTCTGTCCAATGGGGTTTGTGACACACACGCTGTCCAGTGGGTTTTGTGGCACACACACTTTCTAATGGGGTTTGTGACACACACACGCTATCCAATGGTGTTTGTGACACACACACGCTGTCAAATGGGTTTTGTGAAACAGGCACTGTCCAGGGGGGTTTGTGACACACACACTGTCCAATGGGGACTGTGACACCCACGCTGTCCAGGGGTGTTTGTGACACATACACTGTACAATGGTTATTGTGACACACAAGCTTTCAAATAGGATTTGTGACACACACAATTTCCAATGGGGTTTGTTACACAAACACTGTGCAAAGGGGATTGTAACACACACATGCTGTCCAAAGGTGTTTGTGACACACACACTGTCCAGTGTGGTTTCTGAACACATACGCTCTCCAATGGTGTTTGTGGCACGCATGCTCTCCAATGGGTTATGTGACACACGCACTGTACGGGGGGTTTGTGACACACACACTGTCCAATGGGGTTAGCGACAAACACACTCGGTCCAATGGGGGTTGTGACACACACGCTGTCCAATGGGGTTCAGGACACTCACACTGTCCAGTGGGGTTTGTGACACACACATTGTCCAATCGCTTTTGTGACACACACACCCTATCCAATGGGCTTTATGACACACACACATTCCAATGGGGTTTGTGACACGCACACGCTGTCCAATGGTGTTTGTGACGTAGACATTGTACAGGGGTTTTTGTGACACACACACTGTCCAATGGGTTTTGTGACACACACACTCTGTCCAATGGAGCTTGTCACACACACTCTGTCCAACGGTGTTCGTGACACACATGCTGTCTAATAGGGTTTGTGAAACACACACGCAATCCACTGGGTTTTGTGACACACACGCTGTCCTATGGGGTTTGTTATACACAAAATGTCCAATGCGGATTGTGAAACACAAGCTGTCCAATGGGGTTTGTGACACACACATTGTACAGGGGGGTTTCAGACACACACACTGTCCAGTCGGGTTTGTGACACACACTCTGTCCGATGGGTTTTGTGACACACACACTCTGTCTAATGGGGCTTGTGAAACACAGGCTGTCCAACAGGGTTCGTGATACACACACTGTCCAGTGGGGTTTGTGACACACACTTTGTCCAATGGGGATTGTGACACACACACTGTCCAATGGGGTTTGTCACACACACTCTGTCCAATAGGGATTGTGACGCACACACTGACCAATGGGCTTTGTCACACACACGCTGTCCAATGGGGACTGTGACACACAGAAGGTCCAATGGGGTTTGTTTCAAACACGCTGTGTAAAGGAGATTGTGTAACACACACGCTGTCCAACGGGTTTTGTGACACACACGCTGACCAACTGTGTTTGTTAAACACACACTGTCCAATAGGGTTTGTGAAACACATGCTGTCCGATGGGTTTTGTGACACACACACTCTGTCCAATGGGGTTTGTGACACATACACTGTCCAACGGGGTTCGTGACACACACGCTGTCCAGTGGGGATTGTCACAAACACACGCTGTCCAAAGAGGTTTGTAACACACACGCTGACCAACTGGGTTTGTTACACACATGCTGTCCAAAGGGTTTTGTGACAAACACACTGTACAGGGGAGTTTGTGACACACAGGCTGTGCAATGGGGTTTGTCATACACACTCTGTCCAATGATGATTGTGACACGCACACGCTGCCCAATGGGGATAGTGACACACACACTGTGCAGTGGGATTTGTGACACACACACTGTCCAAAGGGGTTTCTGACACACATGCTGTCCAATGGGGTTTGTGACACACGCACACTGTCCAATGGGAATCGTGACACACACACACTGTCCAATGGGGTTTGTCACATACACTCTGTCCAATGGAGTTTGTAACACACACACTGTCAAATGGGTATTGTGACACCAACACGCTGTCCAATGGGGTTTGCGACACACTCGCTGTGCAATGCAGTTTGTGACACACACTCTGTCAAATGGGGTTTGTGAGACACACACAGTCCAGGGGGCTTTGTGACAAACAAAATGACCATTGGGGTTTCTCCAACACACTCTGTCCATTGGGGATTTTGGCACACACACTGTCTAATGGCTGTTGTGACACATACACACTGTCCAGTAGTGTTCGTGATACACACGCTGTCCAGGGGGGTTGTGACACAAACGCTGTCCAATGGAGTTTGTGAGACACACACACTCTCTGTTGGGGTATGTCACACACAGTCTGTCCAATGCAGTTTGTTACACACACACTGTCCAATGGGGATTGTGACACACACATGCTGTCCAGTGGGGTTTGTGACACACACACTGTCCATTGGGCTTTGTGACATACATGCTGTTCAATAGGGTTTGAGACACACACACGCTGTCCAATGGTGTTTGTGACACGCATGCTGTTCACTGGGTTTGTGACACACACACTTTCCAATTATGTTTGTGACACACACACGCTGTCCAATGGTGTTTGTGACACACACACTCTCCAATGGGTTTGTCACACAAACGTTTTACAATGGAGATTGTGACACACACACGCTGTACAATGGTGTTTGTGAAACGCATGCTGTTCAATGGGGATATGACAAACACACTCTCGAGGGTGTTTTGTTACACACACACTGTCCGGGGGGGTTTGTGACACACGAACTGTCAAACGGGGTTTGTCACACACACTCTGTCCAATGGTATTTTGGACACACACACTGTCTAATGGGGATTGTGAAACACATACGCTGTCCATAGGTGTTTGTGACACACACACTGTCCATTGGGGTTTGAGTCACACAGTGTCCAAAGGCGTTTGTGTAGACACACTGTCAAATGGGGTTTGTTACACACAGACTGTCCAGGGTGTTTTGTGACACACACAGTTTCCAATGGGGTTTGTGACATGCACTCTGTCCAATGGGGTTTGTGACACACACACACAGTCCAATGGGGTTTGTGACACACACGCTGTCCAATGGGAATTGTTCGATGGGCATCGTGACACACACGCTGTCCAGTGGGGTTTGTGACACACACGCTGTCTAATGGGGTTTGTGACACACACACGCTATCCAATGGGATTTGTGGCACACACACTGTCCATGGGGGTTTGTGACACACACGCTGTAAAATGGGGTTTGTCACACACACTCTATCGAGTGGGGATTGTGATATACACACGCTGTCCAATGTGGATTGTGACAGATACACTGTCCAAAGGGGTTTCTCAAACACACTCTGTCCAGTGGGGTTTGTGACACAAACACTGTACAGGGGGGTTCGTGACACAAACACTGTCCAGAAGGTTTTGTAACAGAAACAGGCTGTCCAGTGTGGTTTGTGAAACACACACTGTACAGGGGGGTTTGTGAGACACACACTTTCCAAAGGGGTTTGTCACACACACAAGCTGTCCAATGGGGATTGTGACACACACTCTATCCAGGAGGGTTTGTGACACACACATTGTCCAATGGGGTCTATGACAGCAACTCTGTGCAATGGGGTTTGTGACACACACATTATCCAATGGGGTTTGTGACTCACAAAATTTCCAGTGGGGATTGTGACACACACACTGTCCACTAGGGTTTGTAACACTCACACGCTGTCCAATGGTGTTTGTGACACAGACGTTGACAAATGGGGTTTTTGACATATGCAATGTCCAGGGGGGTTTGTGACACACCCACTGTCCAACGGGGTTTGTCACAGACACTCTGTCAATGGTATTTCTGACACACACACTCTCTAATGGGGATTGTGACACACATACGCTGTCCAATGGTGTTTGTGAAACACACACTGTCTAATGGGGATTGTGACACACGCTGTCCATATGAGTTTGTGACACACACGCTGTCCAATGGGGTTTGTGACACAGAGAATCTCCAGGGGTTTTTGTGGCACACGCGCAATCCAATGGGGTTTGTTACACACACACATTCCAATGAGGCTTGTGACACAAACACGCTGTCCAATGGGTTTTGTGACACACACACTGTCCAATGGGGTTTGTGACACACACACAGAAGAAATGGGTTTCTTACACGCACACTGTCCATTGGGGTTTGTGACACATACTTTGTCCAATGGGGTTTGTGACTCACAGACACTGTTCAATGGGGATTGTGACACACACACGCTATCCAATGGGGTTTGTGGCACACACACTGTCCATGGGGATTTGTGACACACACGCTGTACAATGGGGTTTGTCACACACACTGTGTCCAATGGGGTTTGTGACACAAACGCTGTCCAGTGGGGTTCGTGACACACGCACTGTCCAATAGGGTTTGTGACACAGACACGCTATCCAACGGGGTTTGTGACACACAAAATGTCCAGGGGGGTTTGTGACACACGCACTGTACATGGGGGTTTGTGACACATACCCTTTGTAATGGGGATTGTAACACACACACAGTCCAATCGGGTTTGTGACACACACAGACAGTCCAGTGGGGTTTCTGACGCACAAGCTGTCCAATGCGGATTGTGACATACCACACACGCTCTGTCCAATGGCGTTTGTGACTACACACGATGTCCAATCCGGCTCGTGACAGACAGGCTGTCCACTGGCGTCTGTGACACACACACTGTCAAATAGCGTTTGTGACACACTCACGATATCCAAAGGGGTTTGTGAACACAGACACTTTCCAATGGAGTTTGTGACACCCACTGTATATCCACTGGGATTTGTGACACACACATTTTCCATTGGCATTTGTGTTACACACGCTGTTCACATGAGGTTTTTGACACACACACAGTACAGGGTGGTTTGTGACACACACACTGTCCTATGGGGTTTGTGACACACACAGTGTCCACGGGGGTTTGTGACACATACACTGTCAAACGGGGATTGTGACACATACTCCGTCCAATGGGGTTTGACATAGACACTCTGTCCAGTGGGGTTTGTGACACACACGCTGTCCAGTGGGGTTTGTGACACACACGCTTTCCAATAGGCTTTGTGATGCACACACACTATCCAATGGGTATTGTGACACACAAACTTTCCAGTGGGGTTTGTGACACATATGCTGTCCAACGAGGATTGTGACAGACAGACGCTGTACCATGGGGTGTTTGATAGGCATGCTGTCCAATGGGATTTGTGACACACATATTGTACAGGGGGGTTTATGACACACACTGTGTTCCATGGGGTTTGAGACAAACACTCTGTCCAATGGGGATTGTGAGACACACTGTCCAATGGGGATTGTGCCACACACACGCTATCCAATGGGGTTTGCGACACACACATTTTCCAATGGGGTTTGTCACACACACACGCTGTCCCATGGGGTTCGTGACAAACACTCTGTCCCATGGGGTTTGTGACACACACACTGTGTGATGGGGTTTGTGACATGCACACTGTCCATGGGTGTTTGTGACACACATGCTGTCCAATGGGGTTTGTGACACAGACGCTCTACAATGGGGATTGTGACCAACACACTGTCCAATAGGATTTCTGACACACACACGCTATCCAATGGTTTTTGTGATGCACACACTTTCTAATGGGGTTTGTGACACCACGCACGCTGTCCCATGGGGTGTGTGACACACACACTGAACAATTGGGTTTGTTACACACACACTGTCCAATGGGATTTCTGAAACTACAAGCTGTCCAAAGGGGTTTGTGACACACACACTGACCCGGATATTTTGTGACACACACAGGCTGTCCGTCGGGGTTTTTGACACACATATTGTCCAAAGGTGTTTCTGACACACACTCTGTCAAATGGGCTTTCTGACACACACACGCTGTCCAAAGGCATTTGTGACACACACTGTCCAATGGGGTTTCTGAAACTACACGCTTTCCAATGGGGTTTGTGACACACACACTGTTCTATGGTGTTTCTTACACACACGCTGTCCAATGGGGTTTGTGACACACACGATGTCCAGTGGGTTTTGTGACACAAACACTGTCCAAAAGGGTTTGTGACACACACACGCTATCCATTGGGGTTTGTAAAACATACACTTTCCAATGGGGTTTGTGACACAACACCCTGTCCAATGGTGCTTGTGACACACACGCTGTCCAATGGGGTTCATGACACACACGCTGTCCAGTGGGTTTTGTGACACACACACTCTGTCCAATGGGCTTGTGAAACACACACACGCTGTCCAATACTGTTTGTGACACACACTCTGTCCCATGGGGTTTGTGACACACACACTGTCCATGGGTGTTTGTTACACACACGCTGTCCAGTGGGGTTTGTGAAACACACACTGTCCAAAGTGGTTTGTGACACACAAATTGTCCACAGGCGTTTGTGACACACACGCTGTCCAATGGGGATTGTGACACACACTCTTTCTAATGGGGTTTGAGACACACACACTGTCCAATGGGGATTGTGACACACACACGCTGTCCAATGGGGTTTGTGACACAAACACTTTCCAATGGGGTTTGTGATACGGATACTTTCTAAGGGGGTTTGTGACACACACACGCTATCCAATGGTTTTTGTGACACACACACATTTCAATGTGGTTTGTGACACACACGCGCTGTCCAATGGGATTTGTGACACACACGCTGACCAATTGGGTTTGTTACACACACTGTGTCCCATGGGCTTTGTGACACACCCACTGTCCAATGGGGACTGTGACACACACGCTGTCCAATGGGTTTTGTGAGACATACACACTGTCCAATGGGGCTTGTGACACACACACTGTCCAATGGGGTTTGTGACATACACACTGTCCAAAGGTGTTTGTGACATACATGATGTCCAATGGGGTTTGTGACACGCACACTGTCCATGGGTGTTTGTGACACAAACGCTGTCCAGTGGGGTTTGTGACACACACACTGTCCAAAAGGGTTTGTGACACAGACGGTGTCCAATGGGGTTTGTGACACGCACACTGTCCATTGGTGTTTCTGACACACATGCTGTCTAGCGGGGTTTGTGACACACACACTGTCCAATGGGGTTTGTGACACACACAGTGTCCACAGGGGTTTGAGACACACACGCTGTCCAATCGGGTTTGTGACACACATGCTGTCCAATGGGGCTTGTTGCACATACGCTATACAATGGGATTTGTGACACACACACTGTCCAATGGCTACTGTGACACACACACGCTGTCCAATGGTGTTTCTGACACACACGCTGTCCAATGGGTTTTGAGACTCAAACTCTGTACAACTGGGTTTGTGACACACACACTGTCCAAGAGGATTTGTGACACACACACGCTGTAGGTTGGGGTTTTTGACACACATATTGTCCAATGGTGTTTCTGACACACACTCTGTCAAATGGGCTTTGTGACACACACACGCTGTCCAATGGCATTTGTGACACACACTGTCCAATGGGGTTTCTGAAACTACACTCTTTCCAATGGGGTTTGTGAAACACACACTGTTCAGTGGTGTTTCTGACACACACGCTGTCCAAAGGGGTTTGTGACACAGATGCTCTGCAATGGGGATTGTGACCTACACACTGTACAATAGGATTTCTGATACACAAACGCTTTCCAATGGGGTTTGTGATGCACAAACTTTCTAAAGGGGTTTCTGTCACACACACGCTGTCCCATGGGTTGTGTGACACACACGCTGACCAATTGGGTTTGTTACACACACACTGTCCAATGGGATTTCTGAAACTACATGCTGTCCAAAGGGTTTGTGACACACATACTGACCCGGAGATTTTGTGACACACACACGCTGTCCAATGGGGTTTGTGACACACACACTGTCCAAAGGGGTTTGCGACACACACACTGTCCAATGGGGATTGTGACACACACATGCTGTCCAATGGGGTTTGTGACACACACACTTTCCAAAGGGTTTTGCGACACACACGATGTCCAATGGGGTTTGTGACACGCACACTGTCCATGGTTGTTTATGAACACACACACGTTCCAATGGGGTTTGTGACACACACACACTGTCCCATGGGGTTTCTGACACACACGCTGACCAATTGGGTTTGTTACACACACTCTGTCCCACGGGGTTTTTGACACACACACTGTCCAACGGGTTTTGTTACACACACACGCTGTCCAATGGCGTTTGTGACACACACGGTGTCCAATGGGGCTTGTGACACACGTGCTATCCAATGGGGTTTGTGACAGAAACTCTGTCCAATGGGGTTTGTGACACGCACAATGTCCATTCATGTTTGTAACACACACACTGTCCAGTGGAGTTTGTGACACACACAGTGTCCAATGGGGTTTGTGTCACACGCAGTTTCCACGGGGGTTTGTGACACAGACGCTGTCCAAGGGGGTTTGTGACACACACACTGTCCAATGGGTATTGTTACACACACACGCTGTCCAATGGTGTTTCTGACACACACGCTGTCCATTGGGGTTTGTCACACAGAGGCTCTCCAATGGGGATTGTGACCTACAGACTGTCCAATAGGATTTGTGACACACACGCTGACCAATTGGGTTTGTTACACACACACTGTCCAACGGGATTTCTGAATCTACACGCTGTCCAATGGGGATTGTGACACACACACTGACGCGGAGAGTTTGTGGCACACACACGCTGTCCAATGCGGTTCGTGACACACACACTGTCCAACGTTGTTTCTGACACACACGCTGCCCGATGGGGTTTGTGACACAAACTCTGTCCAATGGTGTTTGTGACACACACACTGTCCAATGGGGCTTGTGACACACACGCTGTCCGATGAGGATTCTGACACACACGCTTTCCAGTGGGGATTGTGACACAGACGTTGTCCAATGCGTTTTGTGAGACATACACTCTGTCCAATGGGGCTTGTGACACACACACTGTCCAATGGGGTTAGTGACATACATACTGTCCAAGCGGGTTTGTGACAGACTCATGCTATCCAAAGGGGTTTGTGACACACACTTTCCAATGGGGTTTGTGACACACACACGCTGTCCTATGCGGTTTGTGAAACACACACTGTCCAAAGGGGTTTGTGACACACACGCTGTCCAATGGGGTTTGTGACACACACACTGTCCAAAGGGGTTTTTGACACACACTATATCCGAAGGGGTTTGTGACACGCACACGGTCCATGGGTGTTTGTGACACACACGCTGTCCAACGGGGATTGTGACACACACGCTGTCCAACGGGGTTTGTGACACATACACTCTGTCCAATAGTGATTGTGAAACACACAATCTTTCCAATGGGGTTTATGACACATACACTCTGTCCAATAGTGATTGTGAAACACACACTCTTTCCAATGGGGTTTATGACACACACGCTCTCCAATGGGTATTGTTACAGACACACGCTGTCCAATGATGTTTGTGACACAAACTCTGTCCAATGGTGTTTGTGACACACACACTGTCCAATGGGGCTTGTACACACACGCTGTCCGATGGGGTTTCTGACACACACGCTTTCCAATGGGGCTTGTGACACACACACTGCCCAATACGGTTTGTGACATCACACACACTATCCAATCGGGTTTGTAACACACACACTGTCCTGTATGGATTGTGACACACACACGCTTTCCAATGGTGTTTGTGACACACACGATGTCCAATAGGGTTTGTGACACACACACTGTCCATGGGTTTTTGTGACACACACGCTGTCCAGTGGTTTTTGTGACACACACACTGTCCAATAGTGTTGGTGCCACACACACGCTATCCAATGGTGTTCGTGACACACATGCTGTCCATTAGGTTTTGTGACACACAAACTCTGTCCAGTGGGTTTTGTGACACACACACTGTCCAATGGGGTTTGAGACACAAACTCTGTCCAAAGGGGTTTGTGACACACAGACTGTCCAATGGTGTTTCTGACACACACGCTGTCCAATGGGGATTGTGACACACACGCTTTCCAATGGTGTTTGTGACACATGCACTCTGTACAATGGGGCTTGTGACACACACGCTGTTCAATGGCGTTTGTGACAAACACGCTGTCCAGTGTGATTTGTGACACACAAACTGTCCAATAGTGTTTGTGACACATACACTTTCTAATGGGGTTTGTGACACCACACTCTGTCCAATGAGTTTGTGACACACACACGCTGTCCAGTACTCTTTGTGACAAACACTCTGTCCTAATGGGTTTGTGACACACACATTGTACATGGGTGTTTGTGACACACACGCTGTCCAATGGGGTTTGTGTCATCACACACACTATCCAATGGGGTTTGTGACACCCCCTCTTTCTAACAGGGTTTGTGACACACACGCTGTCCGGTGGATTTTGTGGCACACACACTGTCCAATGGGCTTGTGACACACACCCTGTCCAATGATGTTTTTGACACACACACTGTCCAACGGATATTGTTACAGACACACGCTGTCCAATGGTGTTTGTGACACACACGGTGTCGAATGGGGCTTGTGACACACACGCTATCCAATGGGGTTTGTGACACAGACGCTTTCCAATGGGGATTGTGACACAGACGTTGTCCAATGCGTTTTGTGAGACATACACTCTGTCCAATGGGGCTTGTGACACACACACTGTCCAATGGGGTTTGTGACATACATACTGTCCAAGTGGGTTTGTGACACACGCATGCTATCCAATGGGGTTTGTGACACACACACGTTGTCCAATGGGGTTTGTGAAACACACACTGTCCAAAGGGGTTTGTGACACACACGATGTTCACTGCGGTATGTGACACGCACGCTGTCCAGTGGGGTTTGTGACCCACACACTGTCCAATGGGGTTTGTGACACACACACTGTCCAAAGGGGTTTTTGACACACACTATATCCGAAGGGGTTTGTGACACGCACACTGTACATGGGTGTTTGTTACACACACGCTGTCCAATGGGGATTGTGACACACACGCTGTCCAATGGGGTTTGTGACACATACACTGTGTCCAATGGTGATTGTGAAACACACACTCTTTCCAATGGGGTTTATGACACACACGCTGTACAATGGATACTGTTACACACACACGCTGTCCAATGATGTTTGTGACACAAACTCTGTCCAATGGTGTTTGTGACACACACACTGTCCAATGGGGCTTGTTACACATACGCTGTCCGATGGGGTTTCTGACACACACGCTTTCCAATGGGGCTTGGGACACAAACACTGCCCAATACGGTTTGTGACATCACACACACTATCCAATGGGGTTTGTAACACACACACTGTCCTGTATGGATTGTGACACACACACGCTTTCCAATGGTGTTTGTGACACACACATTGTCCAATGGGGATTGTGACACACACGCTGTCCAATGGGGATTTTGACACACACGCTGTTCAGTGGGGTTTGTGACAAACACGCTGTCCAGTGGGATTTGTGACACACAAACTGTCCAATAGGTTTTGTGACACATACACTTTCTAGTGGGGTTTGTGACACCACACTCTGTCCAATGAGCTTGTGACACACACACGCTGTCCAGTACTCTTTGTGACAAACACTCTGTCCCAATGGGTTTGTGACACACACATTGTACATGGGTGTTTGTGACACACACGCTGTCCAATGGGTATTGTTAGAGACACACGCTGTCCAATGGTTTTTGTGATACACACGCTGTCCATTGGGGTTTGTGACACACACACTGTCCAATAGGGTTTGTGTCATCACACACACTATCCATTGTGGTTTGTGACACACCCTCTTTCTAATGGGGTTTGTGACACACACACTGTTCAATGTGGATTGTGACACAAACACGCTGTCCAATGGTGTTCGTGACACACACACTTTCCAATGGGGTTTGTGACACGCATTCTTTCAAATGGGGTTTGTGACACACACACGCTATCCAATGGGGTTTGTGACACACACACGCTGTCCCATGGGTTTTGTGACACACGCTGACCAATTGGGTTTGTTACACACACTCTGTCCCATGGTGTTTTTGACACACTCACTGTCCAATGGGGATTGTGACATACACACGCTGTCCAATGGGATTTGTGACACACACACTGTCCAGTGGGTTTTGTGACAGACTCACTGTCCAAAAGGCTTTGTGACACAGACGATGTTCAATGGGGTTTGTGACACGCACACTGTCCATGGGTGTTTGTGAACACACACGCTGTCCAGTGGGGTTTGTGACCCACACACTGTCCAATGGGGTTTGTGACACACACAGTGTCCACAGGGGTTTGTGACACACACACTGTCCAATTGGTACTGTCACACACACATGCTGTCCAATGGTGTTCGTGACACATACACTTTCCAATGGGGTTTGTGACAGAAACTCTGTACAATGGGGTTTGTGAAACGCACACTGTCCATTCGTGTTTGTGACACACACGCTGTCCAGTGGAGTTTGTGACACACACACTGTCCAATGGGGTTTGAAACACACACGCTGTACAATGGGGTGTGTGACACACATACTCTGTCCAACAGTTTTTGTGACACACATAAGCTATCCAATGGGGTTTAATACACATACACACTTTCTAATGGGGTTTGCGACGCACAAGCTATCCAATGTGTTTTTTGACACACACACTGTCCAATGGGGACTATGACACTACACACGCTGTCCAATGGTGTTTGTGACACACACGCTGTACAATGGGGTATGTGACACACACAGTGTCCACGGGGGATTGTGACACACACATACTGTCCAATGGGCTTTGTGACACACACACTCTGTCCAATGGGTTTTGTGAAAAACACGCTGTGCAATGGTGTTTGTGAAAACACACACTCTCCAGTGGGTTTTGTGACACACACACTAAGTCCAATGGGCTTGTGAGACACACGCTGTCCAATGATGTTTGTGCCACACACAGTCCAAAGGGGATTGTGAAACACACACGCTATCTAATGGGGTTTGTGACACTCACACTGTCCAATGGCTATTGTTACAAACACATGCTGTCCAATGGTGTTTGTGACACACACGCTGTACAATTGGGCTTGTGACACACACGCTATCCAGAGGGGTTTGTGACACACACACTGTCCAATGGGTATTGTTATACACACATGCTGTCCAATGGTGTTTGTGACACACACGATGTCCAATGGGGCTTGTGACACACACGCTATCCAATGGGGTTTGTGACACACGCTGTCCAATAGGGTTTGTGCCACAGACACGCTCTCCAATGAGGTTTGTGACACATACACTATGCAATGGAGTTTCTGACACACACTCTGTCCAATGGTGCTTGTGACACACACGCTGTCCAGTGGATTTTGAAACACAGACACTCTATCCAATGGGATTGAGACACACAAGCTGTCCAATGTTGTTTGTGACTCACACACTGTCCAATGGGTTTTGTGACCCACACACTGTCCAAAGGGTACTGTGACACACACACGCTGTCCAATGGGGTTTGTGACACACACACGCTGTCCAATGGTGTTTGTGACACAGACGCTGTCCAATGGTGTTTGTGACACACACACGCTGTCCAATGGGGTATGTGACACAGACGCTGACCAATTGGGTTAATTACCCACAAACTGTCCAATGGGGTTTGTGACACACACGCTGTCCAATGGGGTTTGTGACACACACACTGTCCAATGGTGTTTGTGACAAACACACGCTGTCCAATGGGGTATGTGACACAGACACTGACCAATTGGGTTAATTACCCACAAACTGTCCAATGGGGTTTGTGACACACACGCTGTCCAATGGGGTTTGTGACACACACACTGTCCAATGGTATTTGTGACACATACTCTGTCGAATGGGATTTTTGACACACACTGTGCAATGGTGTTCCTGACACTACATGCTGTCCAATGGGGTTTGTGACACACACACGCTGTCCAGTGTGTTTTCTGACACACGCACTGTCCAATGGTGTTTGTGAGACAAACGCTGTCAAATAGGGTTTGTGACACAAAATCTGTCCAATGGGGATTGTGACACACAGCCTGTCCAATGTGGTTTGTGACACATACACTCTGTCCAATGGGGCTTAAGACACACATGCTGTCCAATGGGGTTTGTGACACACACGCTGTCCAATGGGGATTGTGATACAGACGCTGTCCAAAGGGGATTGTGACATACACACTGTCCAATAGGGTTTTGTGACACACACTTGCTATCCAATGGGGTTTGTGACACACATACTTTGTAATGGGGTTTTTGACACACACACGCTTTACAATGGGGTTGGCGACTCACACTGTCCAATGGGGATTGAGACACAAACACTCTGTCCAATGGGCTAGTGACACACAAGATGTCCAATAGTGTTTGTGACACACACTCTGTCCCATGGGGTTTGTGACACACACGCTGTCCAATGGGGTTTTTGACACACACACACTGTCCAATGGGGTTTGTGACACACACGATATCCAATGGCATTGTGACACACAGGCTGTCCAATGGAGTTTGTGACACATACACTCTGTCCAAAGGGGCTTTTGACACACACGCTGTCCAATGGGGTTTGCGACACACACACTGTCCAGTGGGTTTTGTGACACACACAATGACCAATAGGGTTTGTGGCAAACACACGCTATCCAATGCGGTTTGTGACACATACACTTTCCAATGGGGTTTGTGACACCACACTGTCCAATGGGTATTGTGACACACACACGCTGTAAAATGGGGTTTGTGACTTACACACTGTCCATAGGGGTTTGTGACATACACGCTGTCTAATGGGCTTTGTGACACACACTCTGTCCCATGGGGTTTGTGACACACACACGCTATCCTATGGGGTTTATGACACAGACGCTGTCCAATGGGGTTTGTGACATACACACTGTCCAATGGTGTTTGTGACACGCATGGTGTCCAAAGTGTTTTGTGACACACACACTGACCAGGACGGTTTCTGACACACACACGCTACCCAATGCGGTTTGTGAAACACACACTCTTTCCAATGACGCTTGTGACACGCACACTGTCCAATGGTGTTTGTGACACACATACTTCGTAATGGGGTTTTTGACACACACACGCTATACAATGGGGTTGGTGACACACACTTTCCACTGGTGTTTGTGACACACACAGGCTGTCCCATGGGGTTTGTGACACACACGCTGATCAATTGGGTTTGTTACACACACACTGTCCTATGGTGTTCGTGACACGCATGCTGTCCAATGGGTTTCATGAGACACACACTGACCAGGAATGTTTGTGACACAAACATGCTATCCAATTGGTTTGTGACACATACACTTTCCAAAGGGGTGTGTGACACACACGCACTCTCCAATGTCGCTTGTGACACACGTGCTGTCCAATTGGGGTTCGTGACGCACACTCTCTCCATTGGGGTTTGTAACACACACACTGTCCAGTGGGTTTTGAGACACACACAATTTGTCCAATGGGCTTGTGACACACACACGCTCTCTAAGAGTGTTTGTGACACACACTTGGTCCCATGGGGTTTGTGACACACACACTGTCCAATCGGGATTGTGATACACACACGCTGTCCAATGGGCTTTATGAAACACACACTGTCCAATGGGCTTTGTGACACACACACTCTGTGCAATGGGGTTTGTGACACACACACTGTCCAATGGGGATTGTGACACACACACGCTGTCCATTGGGGCTTGTGACACACACTCTGACCAGGAGGGTTTGTGACACACACACGCTGTCCAATGGTGTTTGTAACACACACACTGACCAGGACGGTTTGTGACATACACATGCTATCCAATGGGTTTTGTGGCACACACACTTACCAGAAGGGTTTCTCACAAAAACATTCTATCCAATGGGGTTTGTGACACATACACTTTCCAATGGCGTTTGTGACACACACACTCTGTCCAATGGCGCTTGTGACAAACACGCTGTCCAATAGGGTTCGTGACACACACACTATTTAATGGGTTTTGTGACACTCACACTGTCCAAAGGGGATTGTGACACAAACGATGTCCAATGGGGTTTATGACATACACAATGTCCAATGCGGTTTGTGACACACACACTCTGTCCAATAGGGTTTGTGACACACATACGCTATGCAAAGGGGTTTGTGACACACACACTTTCTAATGGGGTTTGTGGCATACACACTATCCAATAGGGTTTGTGACACACACATGCTATCCAATGGGGTTTATGACACACATACTTTGTAATGGCATTTTTTACACACACACGCTGTCCTATGGGGTTTGTGAAACACGCTGACCAATTGGGTTTGTTACACACACACAGTTCAATGGTGTTTGTGACACACACACTGTCCAAAGGGGTTTGTGACACACACGCTGAGAAATGGATCTTGTGATACACAAGCTGTCCAATGGGGTTCGTGACACACACGCTGTGCAGTAGTATTTGCGTCACACAGTCGCTATCCAATGGGGTTTGTGAAACACCCACTTTCCAATGGGGTTTGTGAGACACACACGCTATCCAATAGAGTTTGTTGCACATACACTTTCCAGTGGGGTTTGTGACACACACACTCTGTCCAATGACGCTTCTGACACACACGCTGTCTCACGGGGTTCGTGACACACACACTGTCCAATGGGGATTGTGACACACACACGCTGTCTAATGGGGTTTGTGACACACACACTGTCCAAAGGGTTTTGTAACACACACGATGTCCAGTGGGTTATTTGACACACACACACTGTCCAATGGGGATTTTGAATAACGCACGCTGTCCAGTTTGGTTTGTGGCACACATGCTGTCCAATGGGGTTTGTTACAGACAAACACTGTACAATGGGGATTGTGACTACACACACGCTGTCCAATGGGGTTTGTGAACACACACGCTGTCCAATGGGTTTTGTGAACACACATGCTATCCCATGGGGATTGTGACACAAACGCTGTCCATTGGGCTTTGTGACACACACACTCTGTCCAATGGGTCTTGTGAAAAACAGGCTGTCAATTATGTTTGTGAACACACACGCTGTCTAGTGACACACACACTGACTAGGAGGGTTTGTGAGACACACTCGCTATCCAATAGGGTTTGTGACACATACGCTGTCCAATGGGGTTTGTGACACACACGCTGTCCAATGGAGATTGTGACACACACACTGTCCAATAGGGTTTGTGACACACACACGCTATGCAATGTGGTTTTTGGCACATGCACTTTCCAATGGGGTTTGCGACACACACACTCTCTCCTATGTTGCTTGTGACACACACGCTGTCCAATGGGGTTCGTGACACACACGTTATACAATGGGTTTTGTGACACACACACTGTCCAAAGGGGATTGTGACACACACACGATGTCCAATGGGATTTGTGACACACACACTGTCCAAAGGGGTTTGTGACACACACGCTGTCCAATGGGGTTTGTGACACACAAACACTGTCCAATTGGGATTGTGACACACACACGCTGTCCAGTGGGGTTTATGACACAAATGATGTCCAATGGGGTTTGTGACACACACACTCTGTGCAATGAGCTTTGTGACACACACGCTGTCCCATGGGGTTGGGACACACACATTCTGTCCAATAGGGTTTGTGACACACACACATTCTAATGGGGTTTGTGACACACTCACTGTCCAGTGGTGTTTGTGACACACACGCTGTCCAATGGGGTTTGTAACACAGACGCTGTCCAGTTGGGATTGTGACATACACACTATCCAATAGGGTTTTTGACATGCACACGCTATCCAATGGGGTTGGTGACACACACTTTCCACTGGGGTTTGTGACACACACAGGCTTTCCCATGGGGTTTGTGACACACACGCTGACCAATTGGGTTTGTTACACACACACTGTCCAATGGTGTTTGTGACACGCATGCTGTCCAATGGGTTTCATGACACACACACTGACCAGGAGGGTTTGTGACACACACACGCTATCCAATTGGTTTGTGACACATACACTTTCCAATGGGGTTTGTGACACACACACACTGTCCAATGGCACTTGTGACACAAATGCTGTCCATTTGGGGTTCGTGACGCACACTCTGTGTATTGGGGTTTGTGACACACACACTGTCCAGTGGGGATTTTGAACACACACAAGCTGTCCAATGGGGTTTGTGACACACACACTGTCAAAAGGGGTTTGTGACACACACGATATCCAATGGGAATTCTGACACACACACGGTGCAAAATGGGGTTTGTGACTCACATACTGTACAAAAGGGTTTCTGACTCACACGCTGTCTAATGGGGTTTGTGACACAAACTCTGTCCCTGGGGTTTGTGACACATACACGTTATCCATTGGGGTTTATGACACACACGCTGTCCAATGGGGTTTGTGACATACACACTCTGTCCAATAGGATTTCTGACACTCACACTTTCTATTGGGGTTTTTGACACACACACTCTATTCAATGGGGTTTGTGACACACACGCTGACCATTTGAGTTTCTTACACACACATTGTCCAATAGGTGTTTGTGACACGCATGCTGTCTAATGTGTTTTGTGACACACACACTGACCAGGAGGGTTTCTGACACACACACGCTATCCAATGGGGTTTGTGACACACACAGTCTGTCCAAAGGCGCTTGTGGCACACAAAATCTGTCCGATGGTCTTCGTGACACACTCTCTGTCCCATGGGGCTTGTGAAACAAACACTGTCCAATGGGGATTGTGACACACACACGCTGTCCAATGGGGTTTTGACACACACACTGTCCAAAGAGGATTGTGACACACACAGTGTCTAATGGGGTTTGTGACACGCACACTGTCCATGGGTGTTTGTGACACACACGCTGTCCTGTGGGTTTTGTGACACACACACTCTGTCCAATGGCCTTGTGACACACACACGCTAAGAGTGTTTGTGACACACACTCTATCCCATGGTGTTTGTGACACACACACTGTCCAATGGGGATAGTGATACACACATGCTGTCAAATAGGCTTTATGAAACACACGCTGTCCAATGGGGTTTGTGACACACATGCTTTCCAATGGGATTCGTGACACACACTCTTTCTAATGGCGTTTGTGACACACACACTGTCCAATGGGGTTTGTGACACGCACACACTGTCCTATGGGGATAGTGACACTCACACGCTGTACAATGGTGTTTGTGACACACATGCTGTCCAATGGGGTTTGTGACAAAGACGCTGTCGAATGGGGATTGTGTCATACACACTGTCCAGTAGGGTTTGTGACACAGACATGCTATCCAATGGGGTTTGTCACACATACACTTTCCAATGGGGTTTGTGGCACGCACACTTTCTAATGGGGTTTGTGACACACTCACGCTATCCAATGGGGTTTTTGACACACACATTTTCTAATGGGGTTTGTGACACGCACACTTTCTAATGGGGTTTGTGACACACACACGCTGTCCAATGGGGTTTGTGACACGCATACTTTCTAAAGGGGTTTGTGACACACACGCTGTCCAATGGGTATTGTTACACACACACGCTGTCCAATGGGACTTGTGACCCACACGATGTCCAACGGGGTTCGTGACACACACGCTGTCCAGTGTGTTTTGTGACACACACAATTTGTCCAATGGACTTGTAACACACACGATGTCCAATTGTTTTTGTGACACACACTCTGTCCCATGGGGTTTGTGACACACACACTGTCGAATGGGGATTGTGACACACACACGCTGTCCAATGGTGTTTGTGACTCACACACTGTCCAATGGGGTTTGTGACCCACACACTGTCCAAAGGGTACTGTGACACACACACGCTGTCCAATGGGGTTTGTGACACACACAGTGTCCATTGGGGTTTGTGACACACACAGTGTCCACGGGGGGTTGTGACACACACGCTGTACAATGGGGATTGTGACACACACGATGTCCACTGGGCTTTGTGACACACACTCTCTGTCGAATGGGTCTTGTGAAAAACACGCTGTCCAATAGGGTTTGTGGCACACACACGCTGTCCAATGTTGTATGTGACACAGACACTGACCAATTCGGTTAATTACCCATAAACTGTCCAATGGGGTTTGTGACACACACACTGTCCAATGGGGTTTGTGACACACACACTGTCCAATGGTATTTGTGACACATACTGTTTCGAATGGGGTTTGTGACACACACACGCTGTCCAATGGGATTTGTGACACAAACGCTGTCCAATGGGATTTGTGACACACACTGTGCAATGGGGTTTCTGACACTACACGCTGTCCAATGGGGTTTGTGACACACACACTGACCAGGAGGGTTTGTCACACACACGCTGTCCAGTGGGGTTTCTGACACACGCACTTTCCAATGGTGTTTGTGAGACAAACGCTGTCAAATAGGGTTTGTGACACAAAATCTGTCCAATGGGGATTGTGACACACACGCTGTCCAATGTGGTTTGTGACTCATACACTCTGTCCAATGGGGCTTAAGACACACATGCTGTCCAATGGGGTTCATGACACACACGCTGTCCAGTCGGTTTTGTGACACACACACTCTGTCCAATGGGGTTTGCGACACACATGCTGTCCTATGGGGTTTGTGACACACACACTCTGTCCAATGGGGTTTGTGACACACAGGCTGGCCAATGGGGATTGTGACACACACGCTGTCCAATGGGGTTTGTGACATACACACTCTGTCCAATGGGTCTTGTGACACACACGATGTCCAATGTGGTTCGTGACACATACGCAGTCCAATGGGGTTTGTGACACACACACCGTCCAATGGTGTTTCTGACACACACGCTGTCAAATAGGGTTTGTGACACCTAGTCTGTCCAATGGGGATGTGACACACACGCTGTCCAATTGTGTTTGTGACACACACTTGCTATCCAATGGGGTTTGTGACACACATACTGTGTAATGGGGTTTTTGACACACACACGCTTTACAATGGGGTTGGCGACACACACTGTCCAATGAGGATTGAGACACAAACACTCTGTCCAATGGGCTAGTGACACACAAGATATCCAATAGTGTTTGTGACACACACTCTGTCCCATGGGGTTAGTGGCACACACGCTGTCCAATGGAGTTTGTGACACAGACACACTGTCCAATGGGGTTTGTGACACACACGATATCCAATGGCATTGTGACACACAGGCTGTCCAATGGAGTTCGTGACACATACACTCTGTCCAAAGGGGCTTTTGACACACACGCTGTCCAATGGGGTTTGCGACACACACACTGTCCAGTGGGTTTTGTGACACACACAATGACCAATAGGGTTTGTGGCAAACACACGCTATCCAATGCGGTTTGTGACACATACACTTTCCAATGGGGTTTGTGACACCACACTGTCCAATGGGTATTGTGACACACACACGCTGTAAAATGGGGTTTGTGACTTACACACTGTCCATAGGGGTTTGTGACATACACGCTGTCTAATGGGCTTTGTGACACACACTCTGTCCCATGGGGTTTGTGACACACACACGCTATCCTATGGGGTTTATGACACAGACGCTGTCCAATGGGGTTTGTGACATACACACTGTCCAATGGTGTTTGTGACACGCATGCTGTCCAAAGTGTTTTGTGACACACACACTGACCAGGACGGTTTCTGACACACACACGCTACCCAATGCGGTTTGTGAAACACACACTCTTTCCAATGGCGCTTGTGACACACACATTGTCCAATGGTGTTTGTGACACACATACTTCGTAATGGGGTTTTTGACACACACACGCTATACAATGGGGTTGGTGACACAGACTTTCCACTGGGGTTTGTGACACACACAGGCTGTCCCATGGGGTTTGTGACACACACGCTGACCAATTGGGTTTGTTACACACACACTGTCCTATGGTGTTCGTGACACGCATGCTGTCCAATGGGTTTCATGACACACACACTGACCAGGAGGGTTTGTGACACACACACGCTGTCCAATGGTGCTTGTAACACACAGACTGACCAGGACGGTTTGTGACATACACATGCTATCCAATGGGGTTTTTGGCACACACACTTACCAGAAGTGTTTCTCACACAAACATCCTATCCAATGGGGTTTGTGACACATACACTTTCCAATGGGGTTTGTGACACACACACTTTATCCAATGGCACTTGTGACGCACACGCTGTGCAATCGGGTTCGTGACACACACTAATTTCCATGGGGTTTGTGACACACACACTCTGTCCAATGGCGCTTGTGACAAACACGCTGTCCAATAGGGTTCGTGACACACACACTATTTAATGGGTTTTGTGACACTCACACTGTCCAAAGGGGATTGTGACACAAACGATGTCCAATGGGGTTTGTGACACGCACAATGTCCACGGGTATTTGTGACACATACTCTGTCCAGTGGGGTTTGTGACACACTCATTGTCCAATGGGGTTTGTGACATCACACACGCTATCCAATGGGGTTTCTGACACACACTTTTTCTAATGGGTTTTGTGACACACACACTGTCCAATGGGGTTCGTGACACGCACACACTGTCCTATGGGTATAGTGACACTCACACGCTGTCCAATGGTGTTTGTGACACACATGCTGTCCAATGGGGTTTGTGACAAAGACGCTGTCCAATGGGGATTGTGTCATACACACTGTCCAATAGGGTTTGTGACACAGACATGCTATCCAATGGGGATTGTGACATATACAATGTCCAATGGAGATTGTGACACACACACGCTGTCCAATGGGGTTCGTGACACACACTGTCCCATGGGGTTTGTGACACACACGTGCTATCCAATGGGGTTTATGACATACACACTGTCCAATGCGGTTTGTGACACACACACTCTGTCCAATAGGGTTTGTGACACACATACGCTATCTAAAGGGGTTTGTGACACACACACTTTCTAATGGGGTTTGTGACATACACACTATCCAATAGGGTTTGTGACACACACATGCTATCCGATGGGGTTTGTGACACACATACTTTGTAATGGCATTTTTTACACACACACGCTGTCCTATGGGGTTTGTGACACACACGCTGACCAACTGGGTTTGTTACACACACAGTCCAATGGTGTTTGTGACACACACACTGTCCAAAGGGGATTGTGACACACACACGATGTCCAGTGGGGTTTGTGACACAAACACTGTCCAAAGGGGTTTGTGACACACACACTCTCCAATGGGGCTTGTGACACACAAACACAGTCCAATTGGGATTGTGACACACACACGCTGTCCAGTGGGGTTTATGACACAAATGCTGTCCAATGGGGTTTGTGACACACACACTCTGTGCAATGTGCTTTGTGACACACACGCTGTACCATGAGGTTTTTGACACACACATTCTGTCCAATAGGGTTTGTGACACACATACGCTATCCAAAGGCGTTTGTGACACACACACTTTCTAATGGGGTTTGTGACACACTCACTGTCCAGTGGTGTTTGTGACACACACGCTGTCCAATGGGGTTTAGTAACACAGACGCTCTCCAATTGGGATTGTGACATACACACTATCCAATAGGGTTTTTGACACGCACACGCAATCCCATGGGGTTGATGATACACACTTTACAATGGGGTTTGTGACACACACACGCTGTACAATGGGGTTTGTGAAACACACGCTGACCAATTGGGTTTCTTACTACAAACACTGTCCAATGGTGTTTGTGACAAGCATGCTGTCCAATGGCTTTTGTGACACATACACTGACCAGGAGGGTTTGTGACACACACTCGCTCTCCAATTGTTTTGTGACACATACACTTTCCAATGGGGTTTGTGACACACACACTCTGTCCAATGGCGCTTGTGACACACACGCTGTCCAATGGGGTTCGTGACACACACTCTGTCCATTGGGGTTTGTGACACACACACTGTCCAAAGGGGATTGTGAAATACACACGCTGTCCAATGGGGTTTGTGACACACATGCTGTCAAAAGGGGTTTGTGAAACACACGATGGCCAATGGGGTTTGTGACACGCACAGTGTCCATGGGTCTTTGTGACACCCGCTGTCCAGTGGTGTTTGAGACACACACACTGTCCAAAGGGGTTTGTGAAACACACGCTGTCCAGTGGAGTTTGTGACACACACACTGTCAGATGTGGTTTGTGACACACACACTGATTACCGGGTCTTGTGACACACAAGCTGTCCAATGGTGTTCGAGACACACACGCTGTCCAGTGGGGTTTGTGACACACACACTCCGTCCAATAGGATTTGTGACACACACACACTGTCCAATTGGGTTTGTGACACACACGATGTGCAATGGCATTGTGACACACAGGCTGTCCAATGGAGTTTATGACACATACACTTTCCAATGGGGTATGTGAAACCACACTCTGTCCAATGTTGCTTGTGACACACACGCTGTCCAATGGGGTACAAGACACACATGCTGTCCAGTGGGTTTTGTGACACACACACTCTGTCCAATGGGCTTGTGACACACACACGCTGTCCAATGGTGTTTGTGACACACACGCTGTCCAATAGTGTTTGTAAAACACGCGCTGTCCAATGGGGATTGTTGCACACATGCTGTACAATGGGGATTGTGACACACACACTTTCCAGGGGGCTTTGTGAAACACATACTCTCCAATAGGTATTTTGACACACACACGCTGTCAAATGGGGTTTGTGGCACACACACTGTCCAATGGATTTTGTCACACACACTCTGTCCCATGGTGATTGTGACACACAAACGCTCTCAAGTGTGGTTTGTGACACACGCATTGTCCAATGGGTTATGTGACGCACACGCTGTCCTATAGGGTTTGTGCCACACACACGCTATCAAATGGGGTTTGTGACACGCTTTCCAATGGTGTTTGTGACAGACACACTCTGTCCAATGGGGCTTGCGACATACACTCTGTCCAATGGGGTTTCTGACACACACACTGTCCAGGGGGTTATGTGACACACACTCTTTCTAATGGTGTTTGTGCCACACACACGCTACCCAATGGGATTTGTGACACTAACACACTGTCCAATGGTGTTTGTGAGACACACACACTGTCCAATGGTGTTTGTGACACACACGCTGTCCGAAGGGTTTTGTGACACACACGCTGTCTAATGGGTTTCGTGACACCCACTCTATCCAATGGAGTTTGTGACACACACACTGTCCAATTTCGATTGTGATACGCACATGCTGTCCAGTGGGCTTTTTGACACACACACTGTCCAGGGGTTTTTGTGATACACACGCCGTGCAATGGTGATTGTGACACACACGCTGTCCAATTGGGATTTTGACACAAACACTGTCTAGGGGGGTTTGTGAAACACGCTGTCCAATGGGGTTTGTGACACACTCACTGTACAATTTGGTTTGTAACACACACACTGTCCAGTGGGTTCTGTGACACAGACAATGTCCAATAGGGTTTGTGACACACACATGCAATCCAATGGGGATTGTGACACACTTTCCAATGGGGTTTGTGACACACACACTGTGTCCAATGGAGCTTGTGACACACACGCTGTCCAATGGGGTTCGTGACACACATTCAGTCCCGTGGTGTTTGTGACACACACACTGTCTAATGGCGATTGTGACACACACACACTGTCCAATGGGGTTTGTGACACACACACTGTCCAAAGGCGTTTCTGACACAAACGATGTCCAATGGGGTTTGTGACACGCACACTTTCCATGGGCGTTTGTGACACACACGCTGTCCACTGGGGTGTGTGACACAGACGCTGTCCAATGGGGATTGTGACATACACACTTTCCAGTAGGTTTTGTGACACACACATGATATCCAATGGGGTTTGTGACACGCACACTATCCAATGGGGATTGTGACACACACACGCTGTCCAATGGGGTTTGTGACATACACACTCTGTACAATGGGGTTTGTGACACACACACTGTCCAATGGGGATTGTGACACACACGTTGTCGAAAGGGGTTTGTGACACACCCACTCTGTCCAATGGGTCTTGTGAGACACACGCTCTCCAATGGTGTTCGTGACACACACACTCTGTCCAGTGGGTCTTGTTACAAACATGCTGTCCAATGGGGTTCGTGACAGACACGCTGTCCAGGGCGGTTTGTGACACACACACTGTCCAATAGGGTATGTGACACAAACAATCTATCCAATCGGGTTTGTGACACGCACACTTTCTAATCGGGTTTGTGACACACACAAGCTATCCATTGCGGTTTGAAACACGCATACTTTCTAATGGGGTTTGTAACACACACACGCTGTCCCATGGGTTTTGTGACGCACACGCTGACCAATAGGGTTTGTTACACACACACTGTCCAATGGTGTTTGTTACACACATGCTGTCCAATGGGTTTTGTGACACACACACTGACCAGGAGGGTTTGTGACACATACACTTTCCAATGGCGTTTGTGATACATACACTCTGTCCAATGGGGCTTGTGACACACACGCTGTCCAATGGGGTTTGTGACACACATGCTGTCCAGTGGGTTTTGTGATACACACACTGCCCAATAGGGTTTGTGACACACACACGCTATCCAATGGGGTTTGTGACACATACACTTTCCAATTGCGTTTGTGACACCACACTCTGTCCTATGGGGGTTGTGACACACACACGCTGTCCAATGGTGTTCGTGACACACACACAGTCTCATGGGGTTTGTGACAAACACACTGTGCAATGGGAACTGTGAAACACACACTCTGTCCAATGGGGCTTGTGACACACATGCTGCCCAATGGGGTTCGTGAAACAGACGCTGTCTAATGTGTTTGTGACACACACACTCTCTAATGGGGTTTTTGTCACACTAAACTGTCCAGTGGGGTTTGTGACATACACGCTGTCAAGTGGGGTTTGTGACACACACACTGTACAATGTGGATTGTGACAAACGCTGTCCAATAGTGATTGTGAAACACACACACTGTACAATGGGTATTGTGACACACGCACGCTGTGCAAAGGGCTTTGTGACACACACACTGTCCAATTGGGGTTTGTCACACCCACTCTGTCCAAAGGGGTTTGTGATACACAAACTGTCCATTGGGTACTGTGACACACACACGCTGTCCAATGCGGTTTGTGACACACACACTGTCCAGAGGGGTTTGTGACACACTACAGTGTCCAATGGGGTTTATGACACACACACTGTCCAGAGGGGTTTGTGACACACACACTGTAAAAATGGGTTTTGTGACACACAATCTGTAAAATGGGGATTGTGACACACACACGCTGTCCGATAGGGCTTGTGACACACATGCTGCCCAATGGGGTTCGTGAAACAGACGCTGTCTAATGTGTTTGTGACACACACACTCTCTAATGGGGTTTTTGTCACACTAAACTGTCCAGTGGGGTTTGTGACATACACGCTGTCAAGTGGGGTTTGTGACACACACACTGTACAATGTGGATTGTGACAAACGCTGTCCAATGGCGATTGTGAAACACACACACGGTCCAATGGGGATTGTAACACACGCTGTCCAATAGTGATTGTGAAACACACACACTGTACAATGGGTATTGTGACACACGCACGCTGTGCAAAGGGCTTTGTGACACACACACTGTCCAATTGGGGTTTGTCACACCCACTCTGTCCAAAGGGGTTTGTGATACACAAACTGTCCATTGGGTACTGTGACACACACACGCTGTCCAATGCGGTTTGTGACACACACACGCTAGCCAATGGGGTTTGTGACACACACACGCTGTCCCATGGGTTTTGTGACACACACGCTGTCCAGGCGGGTTTGTGACACACACCCTGTCCAATGGTCTTTGTGAACACGCATGCTGTCCAATGGGTTTTGTGACACACACAATGACCAGGAGGGTTTGTGACACACACACACTATCCAATAGCGTTTGTGACACATACACTTTCCAATGGGGTTTCTGACACACACACTCTGTCCAATGGCGCTTGTGACACACACGCTGTGCAATGGGGTTCGTGACACACACTCAGTCCCGTGGTGTTTGTGACACACACACTGTCTAATGGCGATTGTGACACACACACGCTGTCCAATGGGGTTTGTGACAAACACACTGTCCAAAGGCGTTTCTGAGACAAACCATGTCCAATGGGTTTTTTTACATACACGCTCTCCAAAGGGGATTGTGACACACACATACATTCCACGGGTGTTTGTGACACACATGCTGTCCAATGGGGTTCGTGACACACACGCTGTCCAGGGGCGTTTGTGACACACACACTGTCCAATAGGGTTTGTTACATACACACCCTATCCAATGAGGTTTGTGACACACACACTTTCTAATGGGGTTTGTCACTCACACGCTATCCAATGGGTTTTGTGACACACACACGCTAGCCAATGGGGTTTGTGACACACACACGCTAGACAATGGGGTTTGTGACACACACACTTTCCAATAGGGTTTGTGACACACACATGCTATCCAATGGGGTTTGTGACAGGCACACTTTCTAAAGGGGTTTGTGACACACACACGCTATCCAATGGGGTTTGTGACACACACTCTTTCCAATGGGGTTTGTGGCACACACATTTTCCAATGGCGTTTTGACACACACGCTGTCCAGTGGGGTTTGTGACACACACTGTCCAATAGGGTTTGTGAGACATATACGTTATCCAATGGGTTTTGTGACACACACACTTTAATGGGGTTTGTGACACACACACTATCCAATGGATTTTGTGACACACACATGCTGTCCCATGGGGTGTGTGACAAACAAGCTGACCAATTGTGTTTGTTACACACACACTGTCCAATGGTGTTTGTGACACGTAAGCTGTCCAATGGCTTTTGTGACACACGCACTGACCAGGAGGGTTTGTGACACACACACGTTATCTAATGGGGTTTGTGACACAAAAAATTTCCAATGGGGTTTGTGACATACACACTCTGTCCAATGGTACTTGTGACACGCACACTGTCCAATGGGGTTTGTGACTGTCCTGGTTTTGCTGAAATCCAAGTTTGTCTTTTAGTGAATTTGCCTGTCAGCTAAAGCCTTCATATTATCTGCATTTTCCTGGAGCACCAGACACATGTTTTGGTAAACCTAGCAATGGAATGCAATCTTATTGATAAGCACAGATGGACATCTCGCCAGAGGGGCAACGAGAAACAAGTGAGCAAGAAACTGACCAACTGTGTATAACATTCCATTCACGTGAATACTTTATATAAAAGTGGGAGATCACGAGGATCTCGTTCCCTTTGTTGCTTTTCCCTTTTCCCTTCTGCTTATGGCCGACATTAGAAGAGGACCTTGCTAGTCGTCCCTGCGAACTGAGGCCTAGTGAGAGACTGAATCCAGCTCCGATTGGCTGCAGTCTAATCCAGGACTTCAGGTGCCAGCTCTGCAGTTACTGAGACTTTCAAGATTGGTTTTGTATATTTTGTATTATTTTCTCTATTCTTATTAGTAGCATTAGTAAAACATCTTTAATTTTTTCCAACTCTCTTCACTCTGTGCTTCTTTTCCTCCCAATCGCCTCTCCTTAGTGAAAAGGGGGTAGAGGGAGGGGGAAGTGTGGGAGGGGGAGAGGGAGTTAACAATACATCTGCCAGGGTTTTATTGTCACCCCGCAATCTTAACCCTCGACAGTGACACACACTCAGTCCCATGGGGTTTGTGACACACACACTGTCCAATGGCGATTGTGAAACACACACGCTGTTCAATGGGGTTTGTGACATACACACTGTCCAAAGAGGTTTCTGACACAAACGATGTCCAATTTGGTTTGTGACACGCACACTGTCCATGGGTGTTTGTGACACACTCGCTGTCCAATTTGGTTCGTGACACACACGCTGTCCAGTGGGTTTTGTGACACACACAATGTCCAATAGGGTTTGTGACACACACACGCAATCAAATGGGGATTGTGACACACTTTCCAATGGGGTTTGAGAAAAACACACTGTGTCCAAGGGTGCTTGTGACACACACGCTCTCCAATGGGGTTTGTGACACACACGCTGTCCAGTGGGTTTTGCGACACACAAACTCTCCAATGGGGATTGTGACACACACACTCTGTCCAGTGGGCTTTATGACACACACGCTGTTCAATGGGGATTGTGACAAATAAACTTTCCAACGGGGTTTGTGACACACACACTCTGTCCAATGGCGCTTGTGACACACACGCTGTCCAATGGGGTTCGTGACACAGACTCAGTCCCATGGGGTTTGTGACACACACACTGTCCAATGGCGATTGTGAAACACGCACGCTGTCCAATGGGGTTTGAGACACACACACTGTCCAAAGGGTATTGTAAAACACACACGCTGTCCAATGGTGTTTGTGACACACACCCTGTCCAATGGTCTTTGTGACACGCATGATGTCCAATGGGTTTTGTGACACACAAACTGACCAGGAGGGTTTGTGACATACACACACTATCCAATGGGGTTTGTGACACATACACTTTCTAATGGGGTTTCTGACACACACACTCTGTGCAATGGCGCTTGTGACACACACGCTGTGCAATGGGGTTCATGACACACAGTCAGTCCCGTGGTGTTTGTGACACACACACTGTCTAATGGCGATTGTGAAACACGCACGCTGTCCAATGGGGTTTGAGATACACAAACTGTCCAAAGGGTATTGTAACACACACATACTTTCCACGGGTGTTTGTGACACACACGCTGTCCAATGGGGTTTGTGACACACACACTTTCCAATAGGGTTTGTGACACACACGGTCTCCAGGGGGGTCTGTGACACGCACACTGTCCAGTGGGGTTTGTGACACACACACTGTCCAAGGGGGTTTGTGACACACACACTGTCCAATGGGGTTTGTGACACACAGGCTGGCCAATGGGGATTTTGACACACACACTGTCCAGGGGGGTTTGTGACACGCACACTGTCCAATGAGGTTTGTGACACACTCACTTTCCAATGGGGTTTGTGGTACACACACTGTCCAGGGGGTTTGTGACACACACACTCTGTCCAATGGCGCTTGTGACACACACGCTGTCCAATGGGGTTCGTGACACACACTCAGTCCCATGGGGTCTGTGACACACACACTGTCCAATGGCGATTGTGAAACACGCATGCTGTCCAATGGGGTTTGAGACACACACACTGTCCAAAGGGTATTGTAACACACACAAGCTGTCCAATGGTGTTTGTGACACACACACTCTGTCCAGTGGGTTTTGTGACACACACGCTGTCCAGGCGGGTTTGTGACACACACCCTGTCCAATGGTCTTTGTGACACGCATGCTGTCCAATGGGTTTTGTGACACACACACTGACCAGGAGGTTTTGTGACACACACACACTATCCAATGGGGTTTGTGACACATACACATTCTAATGGGGTTTCTGACAGACACACTCTGTCCAATGGCGCTTGTGACACACACGCTGTGCAATGGGGTTCGTGACACACAGTCAGTCCCGTGGTGTTTGTGACACACACACTGTCTAATAGTGATTGTGACACACACACGCTGTCAAATGGGGTTTGTGACACACACACTGTCCAAAGGCGTTTCTGACACATACGATGTCCAATGGGGTTTGTGACACGCACACTGTCCATGGGCGTTTGTGACACACATGCTGTCCATTGGGGTGTGTGACACACATGCTGTCCAATGGGGATTGTGACATACACACTTTCCAGTAGGTTTTGTGACACACACATGATATCCAAAGGGTTTTGTGACACGCACACTTTCTAATGGGGTTTGTGACACACACACGCTATCCAATGGGGTTTGTGACACACACACTTTCCAATCGGGTTTGTGACACTCACACTTTCTAATGGGGTTTGTGACAGACACACGAAATCGAATGGGGTTTGTGACACATACACTTTCCAATGTGGTTTGTGACACACATACTCTGTCCAGTGGGTTTTGTGACACACAAACAGTCCAACGGGGATTGTGACACACACACGCTGTCCAATGGGGTTTATGACATACACGATGTCCAATGGGGTTTGTGACACACACATTCTGTCCAATGGGTCTTGTGAGACACACGGTCTCCAATGGTGTTCATCACACACACTGTGTCCAATGGTGCTTGTGACACACACGCTCTCCAATGGGGTTTGTGACACACACGCTGTCCAGTGGGTTTTGTGACACACAAACTCTCCAATGGGGATTGTGACACACACACTCTGTCCAGTGGGCTTTATGACACACACTCTGTTCAATGGGGATTGTGACAAATAAACTTTCCAACGGGGTTTGTGACACACACACTCTGTCCAATGGCGCTTGTGACACACACGCTGTCCAATGGGGTTCGTGACACAGACTCAGTCCCATGGGGTTTGTGACACACACACTGTCCAATGGCGATTGTGAAACACGCACGCTGTCCAATGGGGTTTGAGACACACACACTGTCCAAAGGGTATTGTAACACACACACGCTGTAAAATGGTGTTTGTGACACACACCCTGTCCAATGGTCTTTGTGACACGCATGCTGACCAATGGGTTTTTGGACACACAAACTCTCCAATGGGGATTGTGACACACACACTCTGTCCAGAGGGCTTTATGACACACACGCTGTTCAATGGGGTTTGTGACACATACACTTTCTAATGGGGTTTCTGACACACACACTCTGTGCAATGGCGCTTGTGACACACACGCTGTGCAATGGGGTTCGTGACACACAGTCAGTCCCGTGGTGTTTGTGACACACACACTGTCTAATGGCGATTGTGAAACACGCACGCTGTCCAATGGGGTTTGAGACACACAAACTGTCCAAAGGGTATTGTAACACACACACGCTGTCCAATGGTGTTTGTGACACACACACTGTCCAATGGGGTTTGTGACACACACACGCTGTCCCATGGGTTTTGTGACACACACGCTGTCCAGGCGGGTTTGTGACACACACCCTGTCCAATGGTCTTTGTGAACACGCATGCTGTCCAATGGGTTTTGTGACACACACACTGACCAGGAGGGTTTGTGACACACACACACTATCCAATAGGGTTTGTGACACATACACTTTCCAATGGGGTTTCTGACACACACACTCTGTCCAATGGCGCTTGTGACACACACGCTGTGCAATGGGGTTCGTGACACACACTCAGTCCCGTGGTGTTTGTGACACACACACTGTCTAATGGCGATTGTGACACACACACGCTGTCCAATGGGGTTTGTGACAAACACACTGTCCAAAGGCGTTTCTGAGACAAACCATGTCCAATGGGTTTTTTTACATACACGCTCTCCAAAGGGGATTGTGACACACACATACATTCCACGGGTGTTTGTGACACACATGCTGTCCAATGGGGTTCGTGACACACACGCTGTCCAGGGGCGTTTGTGTCACACACACTGTCCAATAGGGTTTGTTACATACACACCCTATCCAATGAGGTTTGTGACACACACACTTTCTAATGGGGTTTGTCACTCACACGCTATCCAATGGGTTTTGTGACACACACACGCTAGCCAGTGGGGTTTGTGACACACACACGCTAGACAATGGGGTTTGTGACACACACACTTTCCAATAGGGTTTGTGACACACACATGCTATCCAATGGGGTTTGTGACAGGCACACTTTCTAAAGGGGTTTGTGACACACACACGCTATCCAATGGGGTTTGTGACACACACTCTTTCCAATGGGGTTTGTGGCACACACATTTTCCAATGGCGTTTTGACACACACGCTATCCTGTGGGGTTTGTGACACACACACTGTCCAATAGGGTATGTGACACAAACAATCTATCCAATCGGGTTTGTGACACGCACACTTTCTAATCGGGTTTGTGACACACACAAGCTATCCATTGCGGTTTGAAACACGCATACTTTCTAATGGGGTTTGTAACACACACACGCTGTCCCATGGGTTTTGTGACGCACACGCTGACCAATAGGGTTTGTTACACACACACTGTCCAATGGTGTTTGTTACACACATGCTGTCCAATGGGTTTTGTGACACACACACTGACCAGGAGGGTTTGTGACACATACACTTTCCAATGGCGTTTGTGATACATACACTCTGTCCAATGGGGCTTGTGACACACACGCTGTCCAATGGGTTTTGTGACACACATGCTGTCCAGTGGGTTTTGTGATACACACACTGCCCAATAGGGTTTGTGACACACACACGCTATCCAATGGGGTTTGTGACACATACACTTTCCAATTGCGTTTGTGACACCACACTCTGTCCTATGGGGGTTGTGACACACACACGCTGTCCAATGGTGTTCGTGACACACACACAGTCTCATGGGGTTTGTGACAAACACACTGTGCAATGGGAACTGTGAAACACACACTCTGTCCAATGGGGCTTGTGACACACATGCTGCCCAATGGGGTTCGTGAAACAGACGCTGTCTAATGTGTTTGTGACACACACACTCTCTAATGGGGTTTTTGTCACACTAAACTGTCCAGTGGGGTTTGTGACATACACGCTGTCAAGTGGGGTTTGTGACACACACACTGTACAATGTGGATTGTGACAAACGCTGTCCAATAGTGATTGTGAAACACACACACTGTACAATGGGTATTGTGACACACGCACGCTGTGCAAAGGGCTTTGTGACACACACACTGTCCAATTGGGGTTTGTCACACCCACTCTGTCCAAAGGGGTTTGTGATACACAAACTGTCCATTGGGTACTGTGACACACACACGCTGTCCAATGCGGTTTGTGACACACACACTGTCCAGAGGGGTTTGTGACACACTACAGTGTCCAATGGGGTTTATGACACACACACTGTCCAGAGGGGTTTGTGACACACACACTGTAAAAATGGGTTTTGTGACACACAATCTGTAAAATGGGGATTGTGACACACACACGCTGTCCGATAGGGCTTGTGACACACATGCTGCCCAATGGGGTTCGTGAAACAGACGCTGTCTAATGTGTTTGTGACACACACACTCTCTAATGGGGTTTTTGTCACACTAAACTGTCCAGTGGGGTTTGTGACATACACGCTGTCAAGTGGGGTTTGTGACACACACACTGTACAATGTGGATTGTGACAAACGCTGTCCAATGGCGATTGTGAAACACACACACGGTCCAATGGGGATTGTAACACACGCTGTCCAATAGTGATTGTGAAACACACACACTGTACAATGGGTATTGTGACACACGCACGCTGTGCAAAGGGCTTTGTGACACACACACTGTCCAATTGGGGTTTGTCACACCCACTCTGTCCAAAGGGGTTTGTGATACACAAACTGTCCATTGGGTACTGTGACACACACACGCTGTCCAATGCGGTTTGTGACACACACACGCTAGCCAATGGGGTTTGTGACACACACACGCTGTCCCATGGGTTTTGTGACACACACGCTGTCCAGGCGGGTTTGTGACACACACCCTGTCCAATGGTCTTTGTGAACACGCATGCTGTCCAATGGGTTTTGTGACACACACAATGACCAGGAGGGTTTGTGACACACACACACACTATCCAATAGCGTTTGTGACACATACACTTTCCAATGGGGTTTCTGACACACACACTCTGTCCAATGGCGCTTGTGACACACACGCTGTGCAATGGGGTTCGTGACACACACTCAGTCCCGTGGTGTTTGTGACACACACACTGTCTAATGGCGATTGTGACACACACACGCTGTCCAATGGGGTTTGTGACAAACACACTGTCCAAAGGCGTTTCTGAGACAAACCATGTCCAATGGGTTTTTTTACATACACGCTCTCCAAAGGGGATTGTGACACACACATACATTCCACGGGTGTTTGTGACACACATGCTGTCCAATGGGGTTCGTGACACACACGCTGTCCAGGGGCGTTTGTGACACACACACTGTCCAATAGGGTTTGTTACATACACACCCTATCCAATGAGGTTTGTGACACACACACTTTCTAATGGGGTTTGTCACTCACACGCTATCCAATGGGTTTTGTGACACACACACGCTAGCCAATGGGGTTTGTGACACACACACGCTAGACAATGGGGTTTGTGACACACACACTTTCCAATAGGGTTTGTGACACACACATGCTATCCAATGGGGTTTGTGACAGGCACACTTTCTAAAGGGGTTTGTGACACACACACGCTATCCAATGGGGTTTGTGACACACACTCTTTCCAATGGGGTTTGTGGCACACACATTTTCCAATGGCGTTTTGACACACACGCTGTCCAGTGGGGTTTGTGACACACACTGTCCAATAGGGTTTGTGAGACATATACGTTATCCAATGGGTTTTGTGACACACACACTTTAATGGGGTTTGTGACACACACACTATCCAATGGATTTTGTGACACACACATGCTGTCCCATGGGGTGTGTGACAAACAAGCTGACCAATTGTGTTTGTTACACACACACTGTCCAATGGTGTTTGTGACACGTAAGCTGTCCAATGGCTTTTGTGACACACGCACTGACCAGGAGGGTTTGTGACACACACACGTTATCTAATGGGGTTTGTGACACAAAAAATTTCCAATGGGGTTTGTGACATACACACTCTGTCCAATGGTACTTGTGACACGCACACTGTCCAATGGGGTTTGTGACTGTCCTGGTTTTGCTGAAATCCAAGTTTGTCTTTTAGTGAATTTGCCTGTCAGCTAAAGCCTTCATATTATCTGCATTTTCCTGGAGCACCAGACACATGTTTTGGTAAACCTAGCAATGGAATGCAATCTTATTGATAAGCACAGATGGACATCTCGCCAGAGGGGCAACGAGCAAGAAACTGACCAACTGTGTATAACATTCCATTCACGTGAATACTTTATATAAAAGTGGGAGATCACGAGGATCTCGTTCCCTTTGTTGCTTTTCCCTTTTCCCTTCTGCTTATGGCCGACATTAGAAGAGGACCTTGCTAGTCGTCCCTGCGAACTGAGGCCTAGTGAGAGACTGAATCCAGCTCCGATTGGCTGCAGTCTAATCCAGGACTTCAGGTGCCAGCTCTGCAGTTACTGAGACTTTCAAGATTGGTTTTGTATATTTTGTATTATTTTCTCTATTCTTATTAGTAGCATTAGTAAAACATCTTTAATTTTTTCCAACTCTCTTCACTCTGTGCTTCTTTTCCTCCCAATCGCCTCTCCTTAGTGAAAAGGGGGTAGAGGGAGGGGGAAGTGTGGGAGGGGGAGAGGGAGTTAACAATACATCTGCCAGGGTTTTATTGTCACCCCGCAATCTTAACCCTCGACAGTGACACACACTCAGTCCCATGGGGTTTGTGACACACACACTGTCCAATGGCGATTGTGAAACACACACGCTGTTCAATGGGGTTTGTGACATACACACTGTCCAAAGAGGTTTCTGACACAAACGATGTCCAATTTGGTTTGTGACACGCACACTGTCCATGGGTGTTTGTGACACACTCGCTGTCCAATTTGGTTCGTGACACACACGCTGTCCAGTGGGTTTTGTGACACACACAATGTCCAATAGGGTTTGTGACACACACACGCAATCAAATGGGGATTGTGACACACTTTCCAATGGGGTTTGAGAAAAACACACTGTGTCCAAGGGTGCTTGTGACACACACGCTCTCCAATGGGGTTTGTGACACACACGCTGTCCAGTGGGTTTTGCGACACACAAACTCTCCAATGGGGATTGTGACACACACACTCTGTCCAGTGGGCTTTATGACACACACGCTGTTCAATGGGGATTGTGACAAATAAACTTTCCAACGGGGTTTGTGACACACACACTCTGTCCAATGGCGCTTGTGACACACACGCTGTCCAATGGGGTTCGTGACACAGACTCAGTCCCATGGGGTTTGTGACACACACACTGTCCAATGGCGATTGTGAAACACGCACGCTGTCCAATGGGGTTTGAGACACACACACTGTCCAAAGGGTATTGTAAAACACACACGCTGTCCAATGGTGTTTGTGACACACACCCTGTCCAATGGTCTTTGTGACACGCATGCTGTCCAATGGGTTTTGTGACACACAAACTGACCAGGAGGGTTTGTGACATACACACACTATCCAATGGGGTTTGTGACACATACACTTTCTAATGGGGTTTCTGACACACACACTCTGTGCAATGGCGCTTGTGACACACACGCTGTGCAATGGGGTTCATGACACACAGTCAGTCCCGTGGTGTTTGTGACACACACACTGTCTAATGGCGATTGTGAAACACGCACGCTGTCCAATGGGGTTTGAGATACACAAACTGTCCAAAGGGTATTGTAACACACACATACTTTCCACGGGTGTTTGTGACACACACGCTGTCCAATGGGGTTTGTGACACACACACTTTCCAATAGGGTTTGTGACACACACGGTCTCCAGGGGGGTCTGTGACACGCACACTGTCCAGTGGGGTTTGTGACACACACACTGTCCAAGGGGGTTTGTGACACACACACTGTCCAATGGGGTTTGTGACACACAGGCTGGCCAATGGGGATTTTGACACACACACTGTCCAGGGGGGTTTGTGACACGCACACTGTCCAATGAGGTTTGTGACACACTCACTTTCCAATGGGGTTTGTGGTACACACACTGTCCAGGGGGTTTGTGACACACACACTCTGTCCAATGGCGCTTGTGACACACACGCTGTCCAATGGGGTTCGTGACACACACTCAGTCCCATGGGGTCTGTGACACACACACTGTCCAATGGCGATTGTGAAACACGCATGCTGTCCAATGGGGTTTGAGACACACACACTGTCCAAAGGGTATTGTAACACACACAAGCTGTCCAATGGTGTTTGTGACACACACACTGTCCAATGGTCTTTGTGACACGCATGCTGTCCAATGGGTTTTGTGACACACAAACTGACCAGGAGGGTTTGTGACATACACACACTATCCAATGGGGTTTGTGACACATACACTTTCTAATGGGGTTTCTGACACACACACTCTGTGCAATGGCGCTTGTGACACACACGCTGTGCAATGGGGTTCATGACACACAGTCAGTCCCGTGGTGTTTGTGACACACACACTGTCTAATGGCGATTGTGAAACACGCACGCTGTCCAATGGGGTTTGAGATACACAAACTGTCCAAAGGGTATTGTAACACACACATACTTTCCACGGGTGTTTGTGACACACACGCTGTCCAATGGGGTTTGTGACACACACACTTTCCAATAGGGTTTGTGACACACACGGTCTCCAGGGGGGTCTGTGACACGCACACTGTCCAGTGGGGTTTGTGACACACACACTGTCCAAGGGGGTTTGTGACACACACACTGTCCAATGGGGTTTGTGACACACAGGCTGGCCAATGGGGATTTTGACACACACACTGTCCAGGGGGGTTTGTGACACGCACACTGTCCAATGAGGTTTGTGACACACTCACTTTCCAATGGGGTTTGTGGTACACACACTGTCCAGGGGGTTTGTGACACACACACTCTGTCCAATGGCGCTTGTGACACACACGCTGTCCAATGGGGTTCGTGACACACACTCAGTCCCATGGGGTCTGTGACACACACACTGTCCAATGGCGATTGTGAAACACGCATGCTGTCCAATGGGGTTTGAGACACACACACTGTCCAAAGGGTATTGTAACACACACAAGCTGTCCAATGGTGTTTGTGACACACACACTGTCCAATGGTCTTTGTGACACGCATGCTGTCCAATGGGTTTTGTGACACACACACTGACCAGGAGGTTTTGTGACACACACACACTATCCAATGGGGTTTGTGACACATACACATTCTAATGGGGTTTCTGACAGACACACTCTGTCCAATGGCGCTTGTGACACACACGCTGTGCAATGGGGTTCGTGACACACAGTCAGTCCCGTGGTGTTTGTGACACACACACTGTCTAATAGTGATTGTGACACACACACGCTGTCCAATGGGGTTTGTGACACACACACTGTCCAAAGGCGTTTCTGACACATACGATGTCCAATGGGGTTTGTGACACGCACACTGTCCATGGGCGTTTGTGACACACATGCTGTCCATTGGGGTGTGTGACACACATGCTGTCCAATGGGGATTGTGACATACACACTTTCCAGTAGGTTTTGTGACACACACATGATATCCAAAGGGTTTTGTGACACGCACACTTTCTAATGGGGTTTGTGACACACACACGCTATCCAATGGGGTTTGTGACACACACACTTTCCAATCGGGTTTGTGACACTCACACTTTCTAATGGGGTTTGTGACAGACACACGAAATCGAATGGGGTTTGTGACACATACACTTTCCAATGTGGTTTGTGACACACATACTCTGTCCAGTGGGTTTTGTGACACACAAACAGTCCAACGGGGATTGTGACACACACACGCTGTCCAATGGGGTTTATGACATACACGATGTCCAATGGGGTTTGTGACACACACATTCTGTCCAATGGGTCTTGTGAGACACACGGTCTCCAATGGTGTTCATCACACACACTGTGTCCAATGGTGCTTGTGACACACACGCTCTCCAATGGGGTTTGTGACACACACGCTGTCCAGTGGGTTTTGTGACACACAAACTCTCCAATGGGGATTGTGACACACACACTCTGTCCAGTGGGCTTTATGACACACACTCTGTTCAATGGGGATTGTGACAAATAAACTTTCCAACGGGGTTTGTGACACACACACTCTGTCCAATGGCGCTTGTGACACACACGCTGTCCAATGGGGTTCGTGACACAGACTCAGTCCCATGGGGTTTGTGACACACACACTGTCCAATGGCGATTGTGAAACACGCACGCTGTCCAATGGGGTTTGAGACACACACACTGTCCAAAGGGTATTGTAACACACACACGCTGTAAAATGGTGTTTGTGACACACACCCTGTCCAATGGTCTTTGTGACACGCATGCTGACCAATGGGTTTTTGGACACACAAACTCTCCAATGGGGATTGTGACACACACACTCTGTCCAGAGGGCTTTATGACACACACGCTGTTCAATGGGGTTTGTGACACATACACTTTCTAATGGGGTTTCTGACACACACACTCTGTGCAATGGCGCTTGTGACACACACGCTGTGCAATGGGGTTCGTGACACACAGTCAGTCCCGTGGTGTTTGTGACACACACACTGTCTAATGGCGATTGTGAAACACGCACGCTGTCCAATGGGGTTTGAGACACACAAACTGTCCAAAGGGTATTGTAACACACACACGCTGTCCAATGGTGTTTGTGACACACACACTGTCCAATGGGGTTTGTGACACACACACGCTGTCCCATGGGTTTTGTGACACACACGCTGTCCAGGCGGGTTTGTGACACACACCCTGTCCAATGGTCTTTGTGAACACGCATGCTGTCCAATGGGTTTTGTGACACACACACTGACCAGGAGGGTTTGTGACACACACACACTATCCAATAGGGTTTGTGACACATACACTTTCCAATGGGGTTTCTGACACACACACTCTGTCCAATGGCGCTTGTGACACACACGCTGTGCAATGGGGTTCGTGACACACACTCAGTCCCGTGGTGTTTGTGACACACACACTGTCTAATGGCGATTGTGACACACACACGCTGTCCAATGGGGTTTGTGACAAACACACTGTCCAAAGGCGTTTCTGAGACAAACCATGTCCAATGGGTTTTTTTACATACACGCTCTCCAAAGGGGATTGTGACACACACATACATTCCACGGGTGTTTGTGACACACATGCTGTCCAATGGGGTTCGTGACACACACGCTGTCCAGGGGCGTTTGTGACACACACACTGTCCAATAGGGTTTGTTACATACACACCCTATCCAATGAGGTTTGTGACACACACACTTTCTAATGGGGTTTGTCACTCACACGCTATCCAATGGGTTTTGTGACACACACACGCTAGCCAATGGGGTTTGTGACACACACACGCTAGACAATGGGGTTTGTGACACACACACTTTCCAATAGGGTTTGTGACACACACATGCTATCCAATGGGGTTTGTGACAGGCACACTTTCTAAAGGGGTTTGTGACACACACACGCTATCCAATGGGGTTTGTGACACACACTCTTTCCAATGGGGTTTGTGGCACACACATTTTCCAATGGCGTTTTGACACACACGCTGTCCAGTGGGGTTTGTGACACACACTGTCCAATAGGGTTTGTGAGACATATACGTTATCCAATGGGTTTTGTGACACACACACTTTAATGGGGTTTGTGACACACACACTATCCAATGGATTTTGTGACACACACATGCTGTCCCATGGGGTGTGTGACAAACAAGCTGACCAATTGTGTTTGTTACACACACACTGTCCAATGGTGTTTGTGACACGTAAGCTGTCCAATGGCTTTTGTGACACACGCACTGACCAGGAGGGTTTGTGACACACACACGTTATCTAATGGGGTTTGTGACACAAAAAATTTCCAATGGGGTTTGTGACATACACACTCTGTCCAATGGTACTTGTGACACGCACACTGTCCAATGGGGTTTGTGACTGTCCTGGTTTTGCTGAAATCCAAGTTTGTCTTTTAGTGAATTTGCCTGTCAGCTAAAGCCTTCATATTATCTGCATTTTCCTGGAGCACCAGACACATGTTTTGGTAAACCTAGCAATGGAATGCAATCTTATTGATAAGCACAGATGGACATCTCGCCAGAGGGGCAACGAGCAAGAAACTGACCAACTGTGTATAACATTCCATTCACGTGAATACTTTATATAAAAGTGGGAGATCACGAGGATCTCGTTCCCTTTGTTGCTTTTCCCTTTTCCCTTCTGCTTATGGCCGACATTAGAAGAGGACCTTGCTAGTCGTCCCTGCGAACTGAGGCCTAGTGAGAGACTGAATCCAGCTCCGATTGGCTGCAGTCTAATCCAGGACTTCAGGTGCCAGCTCTGCAGTTACTGAGACTTTCAAGATTGGTTTTGTATATTTTGTATTATTTTCTCTATTCTTATTAGTAGCATTAGTAAAACATCTTTAATTTTTTCCAACTCTCTTCACTCTGTGCTTCTTTTCCTCCCAATCGCCTCTCCTTAGTGAAAAGGGGGTAGAGGGAGGGGGAAGTGTGGGAGGGGGAGAGGGAGTTAACAATACATCTGCCAGGGTTTTATTGTCACCCCGCAATCTTAACCCTCGACAGTGACACACACTCAGTCCCATGGGGTTTGTGACACACACACTGTCCAATGGCGATTGTGAAACACACACGCTGTTCAATGGGGTTTGTGACATACACACTGTCCAAAGAGGTTTCTGACACAAACGATGTCCAATTTGGTTTGTGACACGCACACTGTCCATGGGTGTTTGTGACACACTCGCTGTCCAATTTGGTTCGTGACACACACGCTGTCCAGTGGGTTTTGTGACACACACAATGTCCAATAGGGTTTGTGACACACACACGCAATCAAATGGGGATTGTGACACACTTTCCAATGGGGTTTGAGAAAAACACACTGTGTCCAAGGGTGCTTGTGACACACACGCTCTCCAATGGGGTTTGTGACACACACGCTGTCCAGTGGGTTTTGCGACACACAAACTCTCCAATGGGGATTGTGACACACACACTCTGTCCAGTGGGCTTTATGACACACACGCTGTTCAATGGGGATTGTGACAAATAAACTTTCCAACGGGGTTTGTGACACACACACTCTGTCCAATGGCGCTTGTGACACACACGCTGTCCAATGGGGTTCGTGACACAGACTCAGTCCCATGGGGTTTGTGACACACACACTGTCCAATGGCGATTGTGAAACACGCACGCTGTCCAATGGGGTTTGAGACACACACACTGTCCAAAGGGTATTGTAAAACACACACGCTGTCCAATGGTGTTTGTGACACACACCCTGTCCAATGGTCTTTGTGACACGCATGCTGTCCAATGGGTTTTGTGACACACAAACTGACCAGGAGGGTTTGTGACATACACACACTATCCAATGGGGTTTGTGACACATACACTTTCTAATGGGGTTTCTGACACACACACTCTGTGCAATGGCGCTTGTGACACACACGCTGTGCAATGGGGTTCATGACACACAGTCAGTCCCGTGGTGTTTGTGACACACACACTGTCTAATGGCGATTGTGAAACACGCACGCTGTCCAATGGGGTTTGAGATACACAAACTGTCCAAAGGGTATTGTAACACACACATACTTTCCACGGGTGTTTGTGACACACACGCTGTCCAATGGGGTTTGTGACACACACACTTTCCAATAGGGTTTGTGACACACACGGTCTCCAGGGGGGTCTGTGACACGCACACTGTCCAGTGGGGTTTGTGACACACACACTGTCCAAGGGGGTTTGTGACACACACACTGTCCAATGGGGTTTGTGACACACAGGCTGGCCAATGGGGATTTTGACACACACACTGTCCAGGGGGGTTTGTGACACGCACACTGTCCAATGAGGTTTGTGACACACTCACTTTCCAATGGGGTTTGTGGTACACACACTGTCCAGGGGGTTTGTGACACACACACTCTGTCCAATGGCGCTTGTGACACACACGCTGTCCAATGGGGTTCGTGACACACACTCAGTCCCATGGGGTCTGTGACACACACACTGTCCAATGGCGATTGTGAAACACGCATGCTGTCCAATGGGGTTTGAGACACACACACTGTCCAAAGGGTATTGTAACACACACAAGCTGTCCAATGGTGTTTGTGACACACACACTGTCCAATGGTCTTTGTGACACGCATGCTGTCCAATGGGTTTTGTGACACACACACTGACCAGGAGGTTTTGTGACACACACACACTATCCAATGGGGTTTGTGACACATACACATTCTAATGGGGTTTCTGACAGACACACTCTGTCCAATGGCGCTTGTGACACACACGCTGTGCAATGGGGTTCGTGACACACAGTCAGTCCCGTGGTGTTTGTGACACACACACTGTCTAATAGTGATTGTGACACACACACGCTGTCCAATGGGGTTTGTGACACACACACTGTCCAAAGGCGTTTCTGACACATACGATGTCCAATGGGGTTTGTGACACGCACACTGTCCATGGGCGTTTGTGACACACATGCTGTCCATTGGGGTGTGTGACACACATGCTGTCCAATGGGGATTGTGACATACACACTTTCCAGTAGGTTTTGTGACACACACATGATATCCAAAGGGTTTTGTGACACGCACACTTTCTAATGGGGTTTGTGACACACACACGCTATCCAATGGGGTTTGTGACACACACACTTTCCAATCGGGTTTGTGACACTCACACTTTCTAATGGGGTTTGTGACAGACACACGAAATCGAATGGGGTTTGTGACACATACACTTTCCAATGTGGTTTGTGACACACATACTCTGTCCAGTGGGTTTTGTGACACACAAACAGTCCAACGGGGATTGTGACACACACACGCTGTCCAATGGGGTTTATGACATACACGATGTCCAATGGGGTTTGTGACACACACATTCTGTCCAATGGGTCTTGTGAGACACACGGTCTCCAATGGTGTTCATCACACACACTGTGTCCAATGGTGCTTGTGACACACACGCTCTCCAATGGGGTTTGTGACACACACGCTGTCCAGTGGGTTTTGTGACACACAAACTCTCCAATGGGGATTGTGACACACACACTCTGTCCAGTGGGCTTTATGACACACACTCTGTTCAATGGGGATTGTGACAAATAAACTTTCCAACGGGGTTTGTGACACACACACTCTGTCCAATGGCGCTTGTGACACACACGCTGTCCAATGGGGTTCGTGACACAGACTCAGTCCCATGGGGTTTGTGACACACACACTGTCCAATGGCGATTGTGAAACACGCACGCTGTCCAATGGGGTTTGAGACACACACACTGTCCAAAGGGTATTGTAACACACACACGCTGTAAAATGGTGTTTGTGACACACACCCTGTCCAATGGTCTTTGTGACACGCATGCTGACCAATGGGTTTTTGGACACACAAACTCTCCAATGGGGATTGTGACACACACACTCTGTCCAGAGGGCTTTATGACACACACGCTGTTCAATGGGGTTTGTGACACATACACTTTCTAATGGGGTTTCTGACACACACACTCTGTGCAATGGCGCTTGTGACACACACGCTGTGCAATGGGGTTCGTGACACACAGTCAGTCCCGTGGTGTTTGTGACACACACACTGTCTAATGGCGATTGTGAAACACGCACGCTGTCCAATGGGGTTTGAGACACACAAACTGTCCAAAGGGTATTGTAACACACACACGCTGTCCAATGGTGTTTGTGACACACACACTGTCCAATGGGGTTTGTGACACACACACGCTGTCCCATGGGTTTTGTGACACACACGCTGTCCAGGCGGGTTTGTGACACACACCCTGTCCAATGGTCTTTGTGAACACGCATGCTGTCCAATGGGTTTTGTGACACACACACTGACCAGGAGGGTTTGTGACACACACACACTATCCAATAGGGTTTGTGACACATACACTTTCCAATGGGGTTTCTGACACACACACTCTGTCCAATGGCGCTTGTGACACACACGCTGTGCAATGGGGTTCGTGACACACACTCAGTCCCGTGGTGTTTGTGACACACACACTGTCTAATGGCGATTGTGACACACACACGCTGTCCAATGGGGTTTGTGACAAACACACTGTCCAAAGGCGTTTCTGAGACAAACCATGTCCAATGGGTTTTTTTACATACA